>NC_022026.1:50315462-50327148 GCF_000317375.1 Microtus ochrogaster
ATTTATTTATTATGTATACAATATTCTGTCTGTGTGTATGTCTGCAGACCAGAAGAGGGCACCAGACCTCATTACAGATGGTTGTGAGCCACCATGTGGTTGCCGGGATATGCATGTGTATACATAACAAATAAATAAAAAACAAAGCTATGTATAACTTTAAATAATAATAAAGAAATAAAAAAAATAATAAATAAATAAAAAGATTGTGCTGGGCGGTGGTGGTGCACGCCTTTAATTCCAGCACGCGGGAGGCAAAGGCAGGCAGATCTCTTTGAGTTGGAGGCCAGCCTGGTCTAGAAGAGCTAGTTCCAGGACAGGCTCCAAAGCTACAGAAAAACCCTGTCTAGAAAAACCACAAAAAAGATTGGGGTAGGGATATCACCATATAGCCTTGGTTAGCCTGAAACCTGCCTGTCTCTGCCTCCCAAGTGTTGTGATTAAAGGTATACATTACCCTGCCTAGCCTAAAATGCCAAATTCTTAACTAGAATCCTTTAAAAAGCCAACACCCAACTGTCTGTACAAATAAACTCAGAGGCAAGAAGCCAGAAGTCTAGTCTCTTAGTGAGAAAATGTTTGATTCCCAATACAGAAAAACCAACTAGAAAAATCTAACAAGAACCCAACTACCCAGCCTCTTACCTTGCCCATCCTCTTTGAACACCAGCTCTCGCTTTTCAGATTCATTCTCATTCTTTCCTCTGCGTCTGTTCTTCCCTCCTTTTCCTAATGAGTTGTTAAAAGAAAAGGTTATCAATCATCTGCAAAACATCCTGCAAAGGAACAGTGATAAACATATACTGTTTAACGGACTTAGAAAACCATCTTTAGGGGCTGGAGAAATAGCTTAGTGGTTAACAACACTGACTGTTCTTCCAAAGGACCCAGGTTCAATTCCCAGTACCCACATGGCAGCTCATGACTTATCTGTTATTTCAGTCCTAGAGGATCTGATACCTTGACACCAATGCATGTAAAGTTAAATTAAAAAAGTTTATAAAAAAAGAAAGAAAACCATCTTTAAAACTCAATTAAATTTAAAACTCGCCTAATCTGGTCAATCATGTTAAACTTACCACATTCAGGTTTATGTTTCCATGTTACCCTCACCACTCCTCATAGAGTTTTCCCTGGGGACTTTACATCTTAACTAACATCCTCATCTTTTTTCCTTTTATTAAAAATATTTTTCAGTTGGGTGGCAGTGCTGTACGTCTTTAATCCCAGCACTCAGGAAGCAGAGGCAGGCGGATCTCTGAGTTCAACACCAGCCTGGTCTACTAGAGCTAGTTCCAGGACAGGCTACAAAGCTACACAGAGAAAGCCTGTCTTGAACCCCCCCCCTCAGTTTTTCTTAATATATTCTGATTCCCTCCAATACCTCACTTCCCCCACTTCCCCTCCCATGCGGATCCACCCCCTTCTCTCATGAGAAAATGAATAGACATCTAAGGAATAATACAACACAATAAGATAAATGAAAACAAATTGATACATGACAAAACCAAACAGGAATCCCATAAAACCCACACCCAGAAGCCATAATATATAAGCAAAAGAACAGTTAAGGTAAAAAAAAGTTCCAACAGGACATGTGATCAAAGAACTTCCAAAGATGTTGCTGGGTTCCTTTTGTGCTGGCCACCTACTGCTGGGCGTGGGACCAGCCCTTATGAGTTGGTAGATGACCAATGACCATTCTTAACTATTTAAGAATGCCATCTGTTTACTTGTCACAATCACCTTGAATATTAACATTTATTCCCAGTTTATCAGTAAGTTTACTAAAGGTCAGAGATTAAATAACTCACTCAAAATTTTAGTCAGTGAGCTCAGGACCCCAGATCCAACCCTAACCCTCTCTGTCCTAGTAAAGTGCTCATATTAGGGCTCCTTTCCGGAGACTTCTGTCACCACACTCTTAACTACATGGGCCTCAGCTTTCTATTTTTTTTTTTATTTTTTTGAGACAGGGTTTCACACTATCTCAGACTAGCTTTGAAACTTTGGCAGTCCTTCTGTGTCAGCCCCCTGAATGCTGGCATTATGAGTGTCAGCCACCATACTGAGCCCTGACAAATTTTACAAAAACACCTCGCCTTTCTCATACCTGACCCCTCCTATGAAAAGAAGAGCTGGTAAAAAGATGACAGGAGGCAGAAACATGAAGCTATGGCTACTGGAATGGAGCATACTTCTCTCATGATGGTAGTAGACTAGTAAAAGTTAAAAATTCTGAACCTCATCCTTTAAAATGTACCATACCTGAGACAGTCTGGTATAAAAGCAAGGTCAACTGCCTCAAGAGCCTCCTTTAAAATGTGCTTTAATGTTTAAGGGTGTTTGGCGTTCATGTATGTCTGTCCATCACGGACATGTCCAGTGCCAAAACAGGCACTGGGAAAAGGCATTGGATTCCCTACAAATGGAGTTACAGACAATTGTATGCTGCCATATAGGTGTTGGGAATTACTATTGAGCCATTCTCTAGGCAAGCATACAAATGGTGACACAATACAAAGGGATATTATACAGTAATAAAGAAATGTGGCAGTGGTGGCACGCAGTTTTAATCCCAGCACTTGCTAGGCAGAGGCAAGCAGATTTCTGTAAGTTCGAGGCCAGCCTGGTCTACAGAATGAGTTCCAGGACAGCCAGAGTTACACAGTGAGACCCTGTCACAAACAAAAGAAAAAAATAAAAACTGAAACAAGACCAAGCCTGAGTGTATAACAAAACAGCAATAAAGAGAAAAACCATTTTTTTAACTCCACTTTCTTTCCAAAAGACTATCTAGTTCTTAAGCTTAATAACAATTCTCAAATTCGTTCTTTAACAGAGGTGTTTCAGAGAAGCCCAGGGAGGATGGAGGATCTTTCTTAAAACATACTAAGATGTGATTTAGAATAGTTCTGTCTCCTTGGGACCAAAGGGGAACTTACTATTCACCTATGGGTGGAGTCACCAGAGGGAAATGACTAAGTCCAACAAATATTTATTGAGCATCTTTTAGGCTAAGTGCTATCGAGACAATGTCATTATGACTGACACCATTCCCGTCCTTTTAGGACTTACAACTAGTGTGGGAACCAGAAATCTAGTCACTAGAATTAAAGCGAGAATAAGACCTCACCTGCTGATGTGATCCAGTTGCCATCTCAGAATAAGGAAGTCTACAGACAGCAATTTGAAGACTTTGAACACATTATGCCTATAATTATACTTTTCTCAGGACAATCAGTAAAAATTCTTGCTACACAAAAAGACTGGCAACGTTGATTTTTGAAGCCCTGAAGCATGGCATGGACAGTGTGTTCAAGGTCAGCCTGGGCCACACAGCAAGACGATCTCAAATCAACTTGTCCACAAAACTGTGACCAAGTACTCAGAGGTCTAACGTGAACATTGCCTGGTAATTAAGCAGACTCCCTGGAGTCAGCTCTCAAGCAGAAAAGAGAACACTGGCAGGCGGGGGGCAAACGAGGTGGCCCCAAGGATGAGTTATCAAAGACTTCGTTTTAATAAAATGCACTTGTGCACCTGTGTGTGTGGTGGGGTGCCCAGGTGGGCCAATAGAGGTCACTGGATCCCCTAGTGCTGAAGTTATAAGCGCTCATGAACTACCCTATGTGGGTGGGTATGGGATGCTAATTTTGGTTCTCTTAACCAGGAAGATAACTCTTCTGCCCAAAGACTTCATTTTTATCTTATTATTTTTGGTTTTTCGAGACAGGGTTTCTTTGTATAAGTCCTGACTGTCCTGGAACTCAGAGATCCTACTGGCCTCAGAGTTGAAGTTATAGGAGTCAGGAGCTGCCCGGTGCGGGTGTGGGAACCCAATTTTGCTTCTCTTAATCAGGAAGATATCTCTTCTGCCCAAAGACGACTTCAGTTTTATCTTATTTTTGGTCTTTAGAGAGGGGGTTTCTTTGTGTAGTCCTGAGGGTGTCCTAGAACTCAGAGATCCTCCTGGCATGTCTCTTGAGTGCTGGGGACTAAAGCTGTGAGCGACCACCAACTGGCCCAAGGATCGGGTAATGTGTCCCTCTCCTGTGGGAAACACAAGTTTTTCCTCTATTTTTTCTCGCACAATTATACAGACAATGAACATCATAAGCCTGTAATTCCAGCTATTTGGTAAACTGAAGCAGAAGAATCCCAAGTTCAATGCTAGTCCCAGCTACTGAGTGAGTTCCGGTTTAGCCCGAGGGCAGAGCAGCAGCAGACTCCTGCTAAGGATAGATTCGGTTCTACAAAAAAAACCCACTACCACAAAATAGATAAAACTGAGGCTGGTCTTAAGGATGCTGTACTTCTACTTAGATGAGCCTCTTCATTTTGGAGATACCAAATTAAAAGTGCCCTCATGACTGATAACTTGAGAACATGTTCCCAGAAGAGAGGGAACTTCAAAGGCTTTTATTTTTCCATTAAAACAAATACATGATCTGTAGCAAAAGTGGAAAACTTGGCTAAATAGGATGAAGCGCTCTGGGGTGGAGAGTTATGCCCAGTAAAGCTATGGAGTAAAGAGATAACTTTAAAAGTGCATCGGACGTACTGACCACTGGCTACTCGGGAGCAGCCTCAATAGTATTAAGTAAGTGTTCATAAAGAAGCCTATGCAGGAGGTGCCAGATGGGCACGAAAGCAAGAAGGGCATTTACCCCTTTTCAAAGTTCAGAGTCGCTCCCAGGGGTTAACTCCCCACGTGCCGGAAAGCCAAGAAGCCCGAGGCAGGTGTTCCCACGGGTCCCCTTGGCGGCGCGGTCAGTGTGGCGCGAACCAGGGGCAGAAGCCCACATTCTCACACAGGAGGCCCTACAAAAATGGCGTCGGCTCCACCCCAATGTGGCCAAACTGGGAACCAGGAGTAACTTCCTTGCCCCTCTGCCGAGCTCCGAGTAGGACGCAGAGAATGCTGCCGGAGGAGAGGCAAGGGAAGATGGCAGGAAGGTCACTGCGGCCTGAGCTGACCTCGAGGCTGCGAGCTGGCCCGGGGAAGCCGGCAGGGAGCGAAGCCGCGGTCCCGGCGTCGTTACCTTTATTCTTGGGCATGGCGGCAAAGACGGGCTGGCGGCGTGCGGGACCGTGCTCCGGGTGGCGTCGGCAACGGCGGTGACTCCGGGGGGCGACGCTGAGAAACGCGCGGGATGAAGACGATGCGGGAGACCGAGAAGCGTGCTCGGAAGAGGTTGGTCACCGGTGCTTCCGAGAGCCGCCTGCGCCCACGTTCGGCAGTGGCAAATGGCGTCGCGGCTACAGGCGGTGCTTTTCCCCGCCCTCCCCCTCCCCCGCCCGTGGGCCCGGCCTCCCGCCCTCCCTCTGCTCTACGGCGCAGGCGTGGCCTAGAGGACGCCTTCGGGTGGGAACCCGGGGAGATGCCGGCCAGGGAGGGGTGCACTGCCACCGGAGGGCACGCGATGGGTGGAGCGAGAGAGGCCCTGGAGGCCGGAAGGGGCTGGCAGGAGCCCCCCGCGTCACAGTGGGGGGAGTGGAGGGGGGAAATTGAGGTAGTGTGTGATGCTGCTGCCTTGGCCACCGTCTGCTGATTCCTAGCCAAGTTGAGTCCCAGCTTGACAGGCTGCTGACTCACTAACATAGTTAGCTGAGTTTTTATGTAGCCTTTTCACCGGCCCAGCCAGGCTGGAAAGTCTGAGGCGAAGGGGAGAAGGCCATGTGCCCTCCCTTTCTAAACTTTAATAGAATATTTGGATGGTACTTGGCAAAAAAAAAAAAAAAAAAAAAAAAATCTGTCCTCCCTAACTTACCGTAGCTTGGTCTGTTGCTTATTGCCAGCACTTAAGAGTGTCTGCACATAGGAGGTTGCTCAGCACATACAGGACAAAAAGAAGAGGTGGAAGAAAGTCCATATTAGGGACCAATCTCCCAAAATTCACGCTAAAGCTCTAACTCCAAATAGCTATGTATATGGCTGTATTTGGGAGTAAGGTCTTTAAAGAAGTGATTATATTGAAATGGGATACATAGACAAAAACTAAGCACCATATACTGGCCTTGGTCCTTCTTTAGCAAGCACAGGTGCTGCAATGGGGCCCTTGCCTGTGCTAAATATTTCTAACCAGATGTCCACATGATTCACCTCTTCCTCAGTGATCTGATGATCAGATGGAGGACCTTGCTAAAGGAATCAAAAACACCTGGCCCTTTCTCCTATGAGGATTTACATCAAGTACTTGACTTTATTATTATTATTATGGTTTTTTGAGACAGGGTTTCTCTATGTAGCCATGACTGTCCTGGAACTCTCTTTGTAGACCAGGCTGGCCTCCTGAGTGCTGGGATTAAAGGCATGTGCCACCACCGGCCGCCCAAGTACTCGACTTTGAAACAGCTATACAGTTAGAGTCTGGTTACTTGTGTACTAGGCCTAATTGCTAAGATGATGGAACTATCTAAGATCACAGAGTAAGTTTTGTTTAATCACATTTAACCTCGCCTCTATAAATTCCAGAGTGGTTAGAATCATTTGGACTTTCAGTCAGGAATGGTAGCAATCTTAGCACCAGAGAGATGGAGGAAGCCTGGGCTACACAGGTCTGTCTCAAAAAAAAAAAAAGGTGCAAGTTGCAAAAAACTACAAATGTCATTTTCCATTCTTTTGAGACTGGGTCTCATTGTATATGTAGAACAGAATGTCCTTAAACTCCGAGGCTCCTGCAGTCTCTGTGTGCTGGGATTAAAGGTGTGGGACTGGCACACCCGGCTTCCCCTGTTTTGTTTAATAGAGGGTTTCTCTGTGTAACTGCCCTGGCTGTTTTGGAACTGGCTTTATAGACCAGGCTGGCCTCAAACTCATAGAGATCCATCTGCCTCTGCCTCTTCAGTGCTGGGATTAAAGGCATGTGCCACCACCAATCAGGACCCTTGCCACTTTTAATTACACTCTGAGAAGTACATCTGTTGATCTCTCTCTCTCTCTCTCTCTCTCTCTCTCTCTCTCTCTCTCTCTCTCTCTCTCTCTCTCTCTCTCTCTCTCTCTCTCTCTCTCTCTCTCTCTCAAAGCCTACAGCACCCGGTATTCCCAGGAGGTCTCCCATCCAAGTACTAACCAGGCTCAACCCTGCTTAACTTCCGAGATCAGACGAGATAGGACACATTTAGGGCGATATGGCCGTAGATTGTTGATGAGTTTCTCAATCTCAATTGTATTCTTGTTTTTTAATTAGATAGTCCACTGAGGGCAGGAGCTGTAGGATGTTTAACAATATTTCTGGTCTCCAATATCAACATCTTTGATTTCTTCCTCCACTCATGACAACCAAAACTATCTCCAGACACTACCAAATGTCCACAGTGGAGAAGTATTGTGAGATGATTATACCGTATTCCTCTGTCATTTAGTCTCCTTTCCTATAGGGAGGATGTTAAGAAGCTAATATTTACAGAGGGTTATTTAAAACAAGCCTACTTTTAGCCAGGTGTTGGTGGCACACACCTTTAATCGCAGCACTCAGGAGGCAGAAACAGGTGGATCTCTGTGAGTTCCAGGCCAGCCTGGTCTACAAAGCGAGTTCCAGGACAGCCAGAACTGTTACACTGAGAAGCCCTGTCTCAAATAACCAAAAAAAGGCCTCCTTTTAAATTTCTACATATTATTACTGGGATGGGGGTATTGTGGTGCTCAGAGGACAATTTTGTGGAGTTGGTTCTCTTTGCTACACTGACACGGGCTTCCAGGACTGACCTTAGTTTACCAGGCTTTCCTGGCAGGTGATTTCACCTGCTGAGCCACAGTGCAGGTCTAAATAAGCCCGTTTTTTTTTTTTTTTGGTTTTTCGAGACAGGGTTTCTCTGTGGCTTTGGAGCCTGTCCTGGAACTAGCTCTGTAGACCAGGCTGGTCTCGAACTCACAGAGATCCGCCTGCCTCTGCCTCCCGAGTGCTGGGATTAAAGGTGTGCGCCACCACAGCCCGGCTAATAAGCCCGTTTTGAAGTGAAGCTATTTGCTCTGGGTAGCCACACAACTATCCCTCTGCTGTGACTTCCACAACAACAAAACAGAGACTGGCTAATGGCTTGCTTCAAGATCTGAAATGTACTGTCTCTTGGTTGTGCTGTTTTGTATTCAGGGTCTCACTATGTAACCCAGGCTGACCTGGAACTATGTAGCCCAGCTTCCCTCCAAACTCGCAGCAATCCTCCTGCCTCAGCCTCATGCATGCTAGAATTATAAGTGTGAACTACCAGGCCTAGCTACTACTCTTAGTCAGTTTTGAAGGCTCTAACTCTAAGATCAAAGTAGAGGCAAGTCTGGTTTCTTCTGAGGTCTCTATGGCCTATAGGTGGCTAGGAAAATGTTCCTTTATGCCTAGGTGCTAACTGTCTTCATAGGTTTTGTTTTTTGAGATAGGGTCTCACTATGTAGCCCTGGCTAGCCTTTAACTCACATACTTACCTTCCTCTGTCTGTCTCTTCAGTGCTGGGATTAAAAGTCTGTATCACCATGCCCGATTTATTGTCATTTTCTGAGTTATACTCTCTGATCTTAGATAGTTCCATCATGTTTGTAAACTTTTTCTCATCATAGAAATCAATGCAGAATGTTAGGAGTTTAGCAATTAGGCTTACTACACAAGTAATAACTTGTACAACTGTACAGCTACATGTTTAAAAGTCAAGTAGTTGGGTGGTGGTGGCACACGCCTTTAATCCTAGTACTTAGGAGGCAGAGGTAGGTCTCTGTGAATCAAGGCCAGTCTGGTCTACAAAGAGAGTTCCAGGACAGCCAAGAGAAACCCTGTCTCAAAAAACCATAATAATAATAATGATAATAATGATAATAATAATAATAATAATAATAATAAAGTCAAGTACTTGATGTAAATCCTCATAGGAGAAAGGGCCAGGTGTTTTTGATTCCTTTAGCAAGGTTCTCCATCTGATCATCAGATCACTGAGGAAGAGGTGAATCATGTGGACATCTGGTCAGAAATATTTAGCACAGGCAAGGGCCCCATTGCAGCACCTGTGCTTGCTAAAGAAGGACCAAGGCCAGTATATGGTGCTTAGTTTTTGTCAACTTGGCACAAACTAGAGCTACCAAGGAAGGGAGAATTTTAACTGAGGCATTATTGCCATTAGATTGGCCTGTGGACATGTGTTTGTGGGGGCGTTTTGATTAACAATTGATGGGGGACCAGGCAGCTCATTGTGAGCTGTGCCACCTGGGCAGGTGATCTTGAACTTATAAGAAAGCAGGCTGAGCAAGCCCTAGAGAACAAATCAGGAAGAAGCATTCATTCTTCCATGGTCTTGGCTGCAGCTCTTGCCCTGACTTTCCCACTATGGTGACTGTGATCAGGACTTTAAGACAAATAAACTTTTTCCTCCCCAAGTTGCTTTTGGTCATGGAGTTTATTACAACAGATAGCAAACTAGAACAGATGGTATGACAAAGAATCAGAAATCCAGGGAACAGCTTGGGAGAGAGTAGACCAAAATTAGAGATGTAAGGAGACCAGATCACTCAGTTGGTTTTAAACAGATCATTTTGGCTTCTGTGTTAAGAATGGCTGGCTGTATTGGACAAAGGTAGAAATAGAAACCAGGCATGCTATACTGTGATTGTCCAAGCAAGACAGCTGTGGTGGTTTCAAATAGGGCAGCTTCTTTGGGGATGATGACATCTTCTAAAACTAGGCTATCATTATGGCCATGCAACTGTATACATGTGCTAAAAACACTGGATTGTAAATTTTAAATGGGTAAACTTTATGGTATATGAATTGTATCTCAACAAAAATATCTTAAAAAGAACTGGGAGCCGAGTGTGGTGATACATGCCTGTAATTCCAGCACTTTAGATGCAACAGGCAGGACGATTGATGCAAGTTTGGGGACAGGATAGTTTACATTCTCATTTGCTGACCAACCAAAGCCACAGAGTAAAGTCCTGCTTCTACAATCCAAAACAAAACCAAACTAAAACACCTCTAATCCTTCCCAACAAGCATTTTTTATTTAAAAAATAAAAAGAAATGAGGGAATGGATTTCAGTAAGGAAAAATGATGGACAAATACTATAAGGATTTAAGTATATTTAGAAAACAGAACTTGTCTGGTGGTGATGGCACACGCCTTTAATCCCAGCACTCGGGAGGCAGAGGCAGGTGGATCGTTGTGAGTTCAAGGCCAGTCTGGTCTACGAGAGCTGGTTCCTGCCAGGAGGAGCCGCTCTAAAAAATTTGGCAAAGTTTCTCTTTTCCCTCTTGGACTCTGGCACCCACGAGGTGCAGACCTGGGAGTGGAGGACACGGCCAGGTGTCACGGGGACGCGAAAACTCCCCGGATCCTCCGTCTCCACGCCCGGCAGCCTGGGAAAGTCAGCAGTGGCGGGAACCACAGCCCGGTGGCCCTGGAACCTCCCAGGCTTATGCTTTGGTCAGGTATTACTCGTCATTTATTTTTGTTCCATGAAAAGTTCCTGGTGCTTTCTGAAGAATCAAAACAAAGAGCTCTGAATGGTGGAGAGGAGCAGTAGGATAGGATCCAGTATATTTCCTTCCTTAAGAAACTGGAAGAGGCTGACACTGCGGATGCGGGATAGTCCAAGCATGAAGCAGTGAAGCTCACACTAAGAGCAGATTAAATCAAGTAGGTTTTTTGGGGCCAGGCCTCCAGAGTGGTAGGCCTTTTATTGGTGAGGTCCATGGGCGAACGGGGAGCCTGTCCCTGTCCCTGAAGACCCTCCTGAGTGGGGAGAGTGTTCTTGGCCCGCGGTGGGACACAGGAAATGGAGGGGGGGTTCCCGACCCCCTTGACCCCTTGGTTAGTCTGCGAGGGCTGGTACCCTCTGCTGGGGCTGCTCCTCCTCTGCTGTGACCTCTCTCTCCCTGACCCATCCCAGCTTGCGCCCAGGTCCTCCTTCACTCCCCCTCCCTACCGCAGGGCCGTGGGATCACCCAGTTTAGCCTGTTTGGGCGCTGGGTCAGGAGCTTAGGGCAGCGGGAGTTTCTTTGTTTTGGTGGCTGGCCTACAGAGTGGTAGACCTTTTGTTGGTGAGGTCCCTGGCGAACGGGGAGCCTAGTCCTGGTCCTGAAGACCATTCTGAGTGGTGAGAGGGATCTTGGCCTGCAGCGGTAACCATGGAAAAAGAGCGAGGGCATTTTGTAAGCAGGGCCCCTGGCCAGCTGGGAAACCTGATCTTGTATTAAAAGACCCATTAGATAGCATTGATAGGGGGAGATGGGCAGATGCCAAGGCAAGAATTCACCCAACAATCTGAAAAACAACATGAAAACACCAGAACCCAATGTTCTTACAACAGAAGGACTTGAACACCCTAACACAGAAGAAGAGGAAAAAATTGACTTTATGAAAGCAATAGAGTCCCTTAAACAACATACAACAGAAGGACTTGAACACCCTAACACAGAAGAAGAGGAAAAAATTGACTTTATGAAAGCAATAGAGTCCCTTAAATAACATGTAAAAAACGCCCTTATAGAAATGGATGAGAAGTATAACAAAAGGTTTGAAGAAATGAGTAAATATGCAAATGATACCCTGGGAAACCAAGAAAAAACGATCAAACAAGTAATGGAAACAGTTCAAGAATTGAAAACTGAAATGGAAGCAAGGAAGAAAACACAAACTGAGGACCAGCTGGATATGAAAAATCTAGGTCAACAAGCAGAGCCTACAGAAACAAGCATAATCA
>NC_022026.1:50331081-50337062 GCF_000317375.1 Microtus ochrogaster
GGGCTGATGAGGGAGAGGGACTTGACCGGGGGAGGGGGAGGGGAATGGTAGGCGGTGGTGGGGAGGAGGCAGAAATCTTTAATAAATAATTAATAAAAAAAGAAAAAGAAAAAAAAGAGCTGGTTCCAGGACAGGCTCCAAAGATACAGAGAAACCCTGTCTTAAAAGACCCGAGAAAGAAAAAATAAAGAAAACAAACCGGCAATGCCATTTTCATAATTGTATGGTTTCATACAACATCCAGAAATGTATAGCTAGAATTAACCAAAGAGCAAATACTGGAGTTTTGCTTATTGGGTACAGTATAAAAACAAAGATGTAAGAAAGTTCAGGAAGCTCTGAGAGCGAAGTTTAGGTGATCGACTTTGAGGTTACAAAGTTCACTCTGGATAGCAAAGGAAATCCAAAGGAGAACTAAGGTAACAAAGGAAGGGGGGGGGGTGGAGAGATGGCTCAGTGGTTAAGAGCATTGCCTGTTCTTCCAAAGGTCCTGACTTCAATTCCCACCAACCACATGGTGGCTCACAACCATCAGTAATGAGGTCTGGTGCCCTCTTCTGGCCTTCAGGCATACACAGAGACAGAACATTGTATAATAATAAATAAATAAATATAAAAAAACAAAGGAGAAACGGGCAGTTCTGGAGCCAACTCTAGTAGTTTTAGACTTCTCCAAGAAAAAGATTACTTCATTTGTGTCTGGCTTGATACTGAGAACATGAATCTAAGATAATGCATAGCAAAATTATTTTGCACATACTAAATTAGAAATAGTCCTGTTTTAAATTCTATCAGCATAATTTCTTAAATACAACTTGGTAAGAAATTTTATAATAGTCTAGTAATATAACTAAAATAATATGATAAAAGGAACATATATGCTTTACTTGAAACTTTATTATATAAATTTCCATTTCTTTTAAAGATTACAAAACCTGTTCTTTGACAGGAATACAAGCAATATTGTTCCAGGATTATTCATGGATACATTGGAAAGAGCTTAGATTACACATTAATAGTATGATTTGCAAACTTAAGTAAAACAATTTAAAGTACTCAGTAAAATCTGATCCTCACAAGCATTTCATAACTATGGCAGCAGTGCCAAGCATCTATGCAATTTACCCACCAATAAAAGGTACAACACATAAGAACCCTTGATATGGTACCTTGCTTGGGCTTCTGGCATGCCTTACTAGAGATGAACTAGTATAAAGTAAGATCATATATAACAGTAGAAAAATATTTATGATTTTTTTCTTTTTTAAAAACTGCCTAAGTAGATACCCACCCCATTCCCACTCATGGCCAAAAATGCAAAATAATTACATCTTTTAGGTGTATACCTTCCCTTTTTATTTAGGGTAAAAGTCAAGATAAACTAATACATGTATATGATATTGAGTTACACACTCATCACTCATAATCATTAAGGACACTAATGAATGGCAATACTTCAAAACCTTCTTTAAATAAAAAACCCAAGTTTTATATGGTAAACTACACTTACAGAAACACAACCCAAGTCTTTATCCTCATGCCCTTGCTTTGTACTTAAAAGTTCTACTTTAAATACTTGTTTGAAAAACTCAGCACACAGTACATCCAGTACTATAGTAATATAGGAATAAAGATGTTCACTTTCATTGGACATTGAACTAATCTACTTAGAGAGAATTATTATAGTGACTCTCTTCTCAAATACATTTCCATATACTGTACTTAAATGGTGCTAGAAGACATTTTCTTGAGGTTCATACATCTGGACTTAAATCTCTAAGTTTTCCTTTCCACTAATCTCTAGTCAAAACAGCATACCCCTTGCTAGTTGCTCTGGGAAGTCATGATATTTCAACAGCTTATCATGCAGTTCAAGGTTATATAGCAAAACAATGAGGAAAGTGCCTTAAGAGGTAGGAAGTAGGCTCTCATCCCAACCCTTGCTATGCCCATTATGAACAGGTAAAAGACTGGAATAAAAGTGGGAAATATGAGACCTATAGTGACATTAGGTTTAAGAAAATTAAGTTGACTTAATTACTAAAATTTTTTGTGAACTGTCACTTTGGAACCAGTTACAAGTGACTTAGCAACACAGCAGTGTTGTGTTACAGTTAGAACACAGCAGTGTCAAAAACAAAGCACACTGTAGTTACAAATTTTTCTTGGCCATCCATATTTGGGCATTATCACTGTGTAGATTCTTCAGTGGAAAAAGTGGTTAGGTGTGGCTCTGTAGAATACCACAGTCTCAAGAAACTGAATTCATTCCTTCATTAATCTCCACCAATGGTCACTTGGGGAGATCAGCAAAATGTAAGCAACCTGGGGTTGAAAAGAGGACTATTTTCATTAATTGAAATAAAAACACTGAATTAAGTCAACTTCTCTGTGAATTAAATAAGGCTCAAAGTATACATCCAGTTAGTCACAGGGAGTTGGATCTTGCAGAGGGACAGATAGTTAGACTGAACCCTCCTGGTTTAAGCACCAAGATCAGCTACTGAATCCATTGTTTTTGTGAGTCTCAGAAAATAGACCTTTTTTGACCCTTTACGTTTCAGACCTCTGAATACTTTCACAAGTCTCCAATTATTATCACCACACTAAGATGGAACTTATTTTATAAAATATAGAAAAATAATCTAAAATATTGTAGGTAATTCATAACAGGTAGGGACTGGAAACTATCAGTCATAGTGAGATGTGTGTTACTGGCCTCCACAGTGAATAAGAACATCAATACCAAGGTCCCAATGTCTAGAAAAAAGCCTTTGGCTAACTTTCATCACAGAATGAGTCTACTCTGGTCCTTTTCCTCTCAAATACATGCTTTCTCTTGAAGCTTCTGCACCTACTCTGTGTTCAAATTCTTCCTGGACTGAAGGTATAGGCACAGCTTTAAGGACACCCCCACTTCTCTTGATGTCTTCTGATCCCAACAGAAGCCACGCCTAAAGAACAGATGGAACAATGGTTTGATCCTCCCAACCTGGTCTTTGGAGTGCAATGCATATGAAATGTGCAAACTACCACACATACCCTACATCCTCTCTCCTGACACTCAGAACTTACTCTTCCGTATGCCAGCTTAACAGCATCTTGACTTTGGGTCTTGCCAAAATTATTTTTAGAGTTTTGGGGTTGCTTGTGAAAAACAGATTTACATTACATCTGTTAAATTCAAGGAATCAATGCACTTAGAAGATAACTTTTTAAACAGAAGGAGCTGAAATGATTCATAAAAAGCAAAGCAAAACAAACAAAAAACAACAAAACTTACCTGAATTTACTATCATCAATTGAAAGGGAAGATGCAAAACACATATTTTAATTCAGTTTCCAGTACGTGCTTGGCTATGTTAAATGCATTTCTATTGTTTGGGATGTTATTTTACATCATAAACCAAGAGATGTCTGCAAAAAGCGTCCTGTCAGTTTAGTTCCTTCTTTCAGAGAAACATAAAAACAGGGTCAACAACTATGAGATAAGCCCCAGAAATTTGCAGCGATGCAGGGAAGGCAGAAGACTTCAGGAGCCTTAATCTCATAAAGTACGGTGGCCTGTAGGAAATGGACTTTGTGAAAAGAATGGAAAGGCTAACCCAGCACAAGCACATCGTTGGCTATGTTTGCCCTAAGATAATGTGAACACCAGAGCCACAGATGAAGTAATTTATGTTCCTAACCTGTCTTGTCAGTAGGAAGCCTTCAGTTTTGAGAATCTATAACTTGCTTTTCTCCAATAAAACTGGCAGTTTGACTAGACAAAGAAGGCAAAGGTAATTCTTCTTAAAGGAAATAAATTTCACATCATAATATGGTAGAGGACTGCCCTAAGAAGTACATGATTTTGACTTTAGCTCTTTTTGGTGGTAATATGAAATAAGGGCAGCATGGTGTTATGAGGAAAAACTAGAGAGATGGGATAAATGAAAGAATCTGACACATTGAATAGAAGAAGGGGAAAGGCTTTCTTGCCAGGCAATGGAGAGCAATTTTGAGTAGTTGCATCCATATACTCATATACTCAAGAACTTCAGTAGCTGGTATGCAGAACTTCTGGCATTGTACTAATATGTATTTTTTATTTAGAAGGTAAACCGACATTTGGTTTCTATGCATCCCCATTTCGTGTTTCTCGGGCAAAGGTGGTATTAGAAATTGTCTCTTTCTCTTTAGTAGCAGAGAAGATAAGGAATGACTACTGTCTTTTATGAATTGAAAAAAGCACACTCTTGGGTTAGTACTCTGAGTGAAAAGATTTATGATGTAAATGGCTCAGTAAGTGACACATCTACTGGGGCACATTCCTAATGAGGTTTAAGTTAAATCACTTTTTTTCCTTTGCTCATGTTTTTCACATCACATATTAATGTACACTGGGTAGTGTCACAAAGATATGGGTAATGATGGGTACAAAAGTTTCTTCTGTCAAATGAAACTGGAAACTAGCAAGTTAGATGGAGATACTGAGTACTGCACTGAAGCACAGCCAAGGACCATTGTGAAAACTGAAGTCAAAGGAAACATCATATGGCTATAAACCATCAACAGGGATTCAGAAAACAGTCATTGAGCCTGCCTCAGCTATGACTTCAGGTTACAACAGATACTGTTTGACCAAGAATATTTTATTCTCTAGAATAAGAAAGTTTAAATCCAATTTCATATGGAGACCTGTGGCCTTTATTACATTCAAATTAGTGTTTAGTATAGAATATCTATTTAAACATGAAATATCCAGTAAGGCTTTAGTTATCAATTACTAAGTTTTCCTTTTCCAATTTCTTTAATATGATTCTTTTAAAGGCCTTTCATGTACATTGGCAAGATTTCAAATGATATGCCAAATACTAAGTATGAGGACTATGTAAGGTTAAAAGTGCGGGGATTACTTTCTTAAAGAAACCCTAAGAAATCACAAAGTATATGGACTCACTTCATAGGTGTATTCTTGATTTCATGCCACACACACACAACTTTCTTTACCATTAACAGCTCTTTAGGTTAGTCTGACAGAGCACCTGACTTGAAGAAACAAATGAACAAACCAGTGAGAGAAATGGAGGAAAATATGTACAATTTGAAAGAATTACATTCAACAGCTGTTCAATCAAACTGTTCAATCAATCTGGCCATCATTAAGTTTTCCCAACAATACTGTTAATCCAGGTGAACTATTTATCCAGATTTAATAGTCAATTGATTAATAGACTCCAAGTTAAACAAGGCATGTATACATTAAAGAAAGCAGTACGGAAATGTACTGTATATGAACTGTTTACAAAAACATACAAAATGTTGGATGGCACAAGGGATACAGTGCTAATATAAACGGATTGTTTAAGCTAAGTGCTTAACATAAACTGTCCATCCCTATAACTAACAAAGAATATTTAGGGGACATGAAATATTTTCTATAAAAATAATGCTATATGGTGTAGAGTACTTTTATTCAGTGTATTTTAGGTGGTATTCATGTGTTCATTATTTTTCTTGTTGATTCAGTGATTATATCTTCATCATGTTTCCATTTCCATTTCGAAGCTCCAGGAAAATCTAACTTGCTAACAATCAAAGCGAGAAGAGACGAAAGCAGGAGCAGCAGGAGCAGCAGCATTATGGGTACCAGCTGGGACAGTGTGTGCTTGCAGGATGTCTCTCAGGTATGTGCTACCTGTCGCCAGAACTTGTGCTATCAGCTTACATCATGGTACCAATTATCTCACTGAGGTCACTTCACAGGGCTGTTGAGGTGATTTTTTTAATACCTCTCCGCTGAGCAAGAGTAGAACGGCCTACTGGTTCCAAAACTGGTGACTGATTACGGTTTAAAGCAGAGTATGTAGCTGCCATGGCACCCTGAAAAAAGCAAAGAAAAGTTACAACAAAAAAGGCATCTATAAGCCGGGCGATGGTGGCGCACGCCTTTAATCCCAGCACTCGGGAGGCAGAGGCAGGCGGATCTCTGTGAGTTC
>NC_022026.1:50337162-50342699 GCF_000317375.1 Microtus ochrogaster
ACTAGCCTGGTCTACAAGAGCTAGTTCCAGGACAGGCTCCAAAGCAACAGAGAAACCCTGTCTCGAAAAACCAAAAAAAAAAAAAAAGGCATGTATACAAATATAAAATAAAGGTTCCCCCAGAGATTTTCATATGTATATGAATATAGATCTTTATCAGTCTCATAATAAGAATAACCTCTGGTTAATTTTTCAGATTTAACTTAAACTGAGGCAGTGTGAGAGGTTGAAATTTTGTATGACAAAAGGACAGGGAGGGGCTCAAACAGAACAGTCCTCATTTTTCTTAGGGCCATTTAATTTGTCTTTATGGCTCTGTTGTATGAGAGGCTATAAACCACGATCTTTCATTTAGAAAAGTTCATAGATTCTGTCTTTACTGACAGTGATGACAGAAATACAAACGTTTCCCTTAAGCTAACTTAATTACTGACATTTTGTGTCACCATGTCCCCAAGCGTTAGGTACCCATATATGAGAATCCCATACTAGAAAGGAAAAGTTGCTTGGGCATGAAGACAGACTTCTTGGAGGCTCAGCTGGCCTTGTCCATCCTGCAGGTCATACAGAAAGCAATAACTGGATATAGGGCCGCTCACCTTTACAAGATGTGGTGCATCCTGTCTGTTTAGTTGGTATTGTGGCAGTTGGTCCCAGTGGACAATCCAAGGATGTCTGAGCACAAGAGCAGCAGTCAGTCTCTGATGAGGATCTACATGAAGCATCTTTGACACCAGGTCCTATCAGGTAAAGGAGAAAAATAAGACAAGGTTAATTCTCCTTTTTTCCTCTCATTTCTATGATTGATATTGTCAGCATTCTTATTCAGCTTTTATGATGCTACATTTCCTGGTAACAGTCCTTTGGTAACAAAGCAAATATTAGGATAAATTTGTTAAGAAAAATATTTGAATCTCTCTTTTCTCTTTCCCAAGTACCACAATTTTATTATTGTGAAAAGGATGAGTTTATTCTAGCTTTTCTTAACTTTGTTTTAATTCTAGAGGTTTATACTATTCAGAGAGTTCTGGCCTTATAAAGCTTTAGTTCAGTAAGGGAGAGATAAAGAATCAGTTACAAAGCAAGGTAAAGTCCCTGATGGGATGAACAAGTTCCAAGAGTAGCTAAAAGAAAAGAGACACCTGAGAGTTCAAGGCCAGCCTGGCCTACAGAGCCAGTTCCAGGACAGCCAGGGATGTTATACAGAATAACCCTGTCTCAAAAAAACAGTAACAACAAAAATGTCGCTTTTGATTGTTACTTTTTTGAGATAGAGTATTGCCACGTACCCCAATTAGCCTGCTACTCTGAGTAGCTCAGTCTAGTCTCACACTTGTGGCAATCCTGTTTCAGTCTCCTGAGTGCTGGCAAAACTGACTCTTAAGAGCAGTGGTTCTCAACCTTCCTACTTCTGTGACCCTTTAATACAATTCCTCATGTTGTGGGGACCCGAACCATAAAATGATTTCATTGCTACTTCACCACAATAATTTTTCAACTGTTATGAACTGTAATGGAAATATCTGGTATGCAACCAAAGGGTCATGACCCACAGGTTGAGAAGCACTGAATAAAAAAAAGGTGAGCCCTGAAGAGTCGGTAAGAGCTGGACATGAGAAGGTATGAAGGAAGCAGAACATCTCGGGTAGACAAAAGGAAATGGATCTGGAGGAAAACCCTAAGGTACAAGAAAACATGTGTTTGGTGGTTTGAATGTGAATGGCCCCTGTAGGTTCCTATGTTTCAATACTTGGTCCCCAGTTGTAGGCGTAAGTCGCAAACAATGCCACACCAGTTTGGAATTATGATTAATATGGTGATATTTATTTAAAGGGGAAAAAACTTACAGATCACCGTCCCAGACAACAGCCCTTTGCACAACCAGGATGGGAGTCTAGTTGCCGGTGGAGCAGGAAGTGAAGAGAGAGAGGAGAGGGAAGTGGCCGCTTTTTTAAAGGGAGAGAGACCATGCCCCAATGGGCTGGTATCTCAGCGATTATAGGCTGGAGCGGAAGGACCTCCTGCAACACCCAGTTGGTGGAACTGTTTGTAAAGGATTAGGAGGTATGCTCTTGTTGGAGGCGTGTCAGTGTTACCAGGGACAGGCTTTGAAGTTTCAAAAGATGATTGCGATTTCAAGTTAGCTTTCTCTGCCTCCTGCTTGTGGATTGAGATGTGAGTTACTGATTCTGCCACCATGCATTTGCTCCATCATGAACTCTAACTCTCTAAAACTGCAAGCTCAATTAAATACTTTCCAAGTTGCCTTGGTCATGGGGCTTTATCATAGTAATAGGAAGTAACTAATACAATGTCACAGTTGAGGAACTGACTAGAATGCAATGTGGCTACAATAGAAATTTGTTGTGAAGGAGAACATGAAAAGCCAGCAAGGTGGAAGATGTTGAGAATAGAAAGATGAGGAAGGTCTTTGTCTTTGCAAGCCATATTAACAAATATGGACTTATTCTAGAACAATAAAGCACTAAGTAAGATGGTAAGGTAGTCAAGTTTGCAATTTAATAGTTTATACTCCTTAAATCTAGGAGAAAAATCGTTTGGAGGGGCAAAAACCTGGAGATTTACTTATTTTTATTGTTATTGTTTAAAGACATCTCAAATAGCCTAGGCAGGCTTCATACTCACTAAGTAGTCACAGATAACCCTGAATACCTAATCTTCCTTCCTCAGCTTCTCAAGTGCTAAGGTTTTAGGAATGTACCATCAGTCCTGGGTAGAAAAGATTTCTTGACAGAATCTGGTGGCTGACTAGATATTGGCAATTTGGGAGTTGGTATTCTAGGTACTCTTCTGTTTTAGACATCTGCAGTCTTTCTTGGTTATTATTAACAGCTAATAACAGAATGGAATAGAATTGGAATTAAAGAGTGAGCCAGGAACAGCAATGCATGCCTGTAGTCCTAGCCACTTGGCAGGTTGAAA
The DNA here is from genome assembly GCF_000317375.1 of Microtus ochrogaster. NCBI lineage: Eukaryota > Metazoa > Chordata > Mammalia > Rodentia > Cricetidae > Microtus > Microtus ochrogaster. The sequence goes on from NC_022026.1 coordinate 50,340,106, forward strand.
GAGGATTCATTAAAGCCAGGGGTTTGGGGATAGCCTGGGCAACACATTGTGACACTCTATGTAAAAAATAAATAAGTATAAATAAAAGGTAAAAACATCAAAATGTGAAAATAAAAAACTATCCTATCAAATTCTGAAAATAGGCTGAAGTGCTTCAAGTAAATGTTGCAAAACTTCCAGGGGTAAAATAAAACTCAATTATAATTTTAATAACATCTCTGTGTTTGACTAAGATAAATCATTTCAAACTTCTCTTTCTTTTACTGCTAACCCTTCAATGGCTACTCATTTTGCCTGCCCTCCCTCCTTCTGTCCCTCACGATTCTGGGGAAGGCCTTACACATATTAGGCAAGAATTCAACCACTGAGGTATATATTTCTCTGCACCAGGCCCAGCTTTCTCTTTATTTTTATTTTTTTAAAGATTTATTTATTACGTATACAACATTCCTTCCATGTATGCCCGCACACCAGAGGAGGGCACCAGATCTCATTACAGATGGTTGTGAGCCACCATGTTGTTGCTGGGAATTGAACTCAGGTCCTCTGGAAGAGCAGCCAGTGCTCTTAACCTCTGAGCCATCTCTCCAGCCCCGCAGCTTTCTCTTTAAATGGAAGCATTTTGCTGAAATCCCTTGGTTCTTCTATCACTATGCTCTGATAATCTCATTAATCATCATCATCATCATCATCATCATCATCATCATCATCATCATCATCATCATCATAATTTAGCTACTATAGGTGATGTCAACTCCTTCAAACTCCACCACAGACTTCTTCTTTTTTTCACCACAGACTTCTAAGACCTACAGCTATATGGACAGTTGCCTAATGGCCAAACATCTCATAATTATATTATATAAGCATTTTAAATTCATTATGCCAAATCTTCAACTACTGCCAATCTCAAAGCTTCTTATGTATCCAAACACTTGGTGAAAGACACTCTTACATTTGCCTGAAGTGGCATTGTGGACTGCATGCTATGTTTATGTTCAATAAAACTATGAAGTTTGTTTTGCCTTCTAAATTTTCCTTTCATTTTCCTCAGATTCCACTGTAACTGCTATAATTTTGGTCTTCGCCTTTAATGATCTGAAATTTATAAAACCTTACAAGTAATACCCATAATCTTAGGTCAGTGAGCTGTAAGGAAAACAATGCAAACTAAACAGTTAGCAGAGCGCTTTGCGAGTAAATACTCACTAAAGGGCAGCTGTGGTCCTGTTCTCTTCTCATAGACATTATGTAACACAAACTACTTACAATGTTCACACAGGCAACTTATTTTTTTTCTTTTTCTTTTTTTGTTTTTTTGGTTTTTCGAGACAGGGTTTCTCTGTGGTTTTGGAGCCTGTCCTAGAACTAGCTCTTGTAGACCAGGCTGGTCTCAAACTCACAGAGTCCACCTGACTCTGCCTCCCAAGTGCTGGGATTAAAGGCGTGCGCCACCACCGCCCGGCTTTTTTCTGGTTTTTCGAGACAGGGTTTCTCTGTGGTTTTGGAGCCTGTCCTGGAACTAGCTCTTGTAGACCAGGCTGGTCTCAAACTCACAGAGTCCACCTGACTCTGCCTCCCAAGTGCTGGGATTAAAGGCATGCGCTACCACCGCCCGGCTCAGGCAACTTATTTTTGAAGGGACACACCTACATCGACATAATCCTTTTTTCCACTTGTGGGTAATGTAGTTTTACATGATGCTTACAATCAGGTGTCTTAACTCTCTGTCTGTCTCTCTCGCTGTGTGTGTGTGTGTGTGTGTGTGTGTGTGTGTGTGTGTATCCATCCTCGTCTTTCACTAAAAAAAGCATTTTGGAGTGCAAATGAATGCAAAGGAATAGAGATCAACTAGTTTTAATTGACTAAAATAGCGTGTGATGTGTAAGTTCTAATACTCTGGTTATTAGTAATATTTCTTCATATGACCTCATATGTGATATTGACAGTTTGTGGCAGGCTCCATGCATGAAAATGACTGTCCTATGAAATTAAAAATGGAAAATCTGATCACTGCACACAGCTTAGTAGTTTTCCTTTTTTTCTTCTTCTGAGATGCCTTTTCTATATAGTCCTGGCTGTCCTGGAATTCTCTCTGTAGATCAGATTGGCCTCAAACTCAGAGACCTACCTGCCTCTTGAGTGCTGGGATTAAAAGCATGTGCACTACCATGCTTGTCTAGTGTGGTAGTCCCCCCCCCCCCAATAATCCTAAGTATGAGCCACAAAGCAGTTTACAATTCAGGTTCATCAGCCATCTTTGCTTGTGCATGCTGTAGTAGTCAACCAAACGACCAGTCTGGAGGCACTTGCTCTTCTCATGCTCCCATCACCACCTAACTGGCATGTACTGAGCTCCCTCATCATGAGACAGAATACAACTTTTATAACCTCCTCATCTGCCTGGAAACCTCCCCCATTGCTTTCTTGTCCGGTATCATCTGTAATCTTTTTTAGCACAAAACTGTATTATTACAGCAATTCCTGTACTGCACATTTTGGGCTGTTTCTTTGCCAGACTGTGAGGTCTCTGAGATAAAGAATACTATCTTTGTTATATTTTTTCTCTTCAGACTTTATAATCTTATTTATTT
>NC_022026.1:50342799-50364161 GCF_000317375.1 Microtus ochrogaster
AGTCCAAAGAGCAGTCAGGGTTCCCTGCCCTGTGGGAAGTCCAAGGTCCTCCCAGCTCCATCCAGGTCTAGGAAGGTGAGCATCCAAACAGACTAGGCTCCCACAAAGCCAGTACATGCAGTAGGATCAAAACCCAGTGCCATTGTCCTTGGCTTCTCAGTCAGCCCTCACTGTCTGCATGTTCAGAGAGTCCTGTTTGATCCCATGCTTTTTCAGTCCCAGTCCAGCTGTCCTTGGTGAGCTCCCAATAGATCAGCCCCACAGTCTCAGTGGGTGGGTGCACCCCTCGTGGTCCTGACTTCCTTGTTCATGTTCTTCCTTCTGCTCCTCATTTGGACCTTGGGAGCTCAGTCCGGTGCTCCACATTGGAGCACTAGACTTTATAATTTTTAAGCACATTCAGGTGCTCAATAAGAAGAATTAGAAAGGAAACAGGTATCTAGAAAAATAAAGCATCATCCTTGACAAATTTTACACTTAGAAAAAACAAAGGCTAACATTTTTTATTTTTGGTGTGGGGGAAATCTTACCCAGGGCCTCATGGTTCCTGAGCACATGCTTCACTGCCAAGCTACACACTCAGTCTAACAGACTAATTTTAAACACAATTAAAAGCCATGTATCTAAACATCAATTCAAACTGGCTAATTGAACTTCCTGCTCTACATCAAAAGAACTTATGAACTTTTGGGATATACTCTATTTACAATTACCTCAACTCAAGCTTCTATTTTTGAGGGGAGGGGGGTTTCAAGACAAGGTTTCACTGTGGCTTTTGAGCCTGTTCTGGAACTTGCTCTGTAGACCAGGCTGTCCTTGAACTCACAGAGATCCCCTGCCTCTGCCTCCTGGGTGCTGGGATTAAAGGTGTGCACCAAGCTTCCATTTCTAAGGAGAGTCAGAGAGCATTTTTACCAATGTTTCTTCAATCTCTTCTGTATTTTTCTCCTTTGAAGCGGAAAAGTTTACTTTTTTTTGTCCATAAAAAGAAGTCTCTGAATTAAGTGAAAGTAGTGTTAGTTTAAGAATGGCCACTCTAGAGCCAAGGGTTTCTCAATGATCTCCAGCAACCAGGCCATTATGAATTGTGGTAAGGATGTTACCTGTTCTTCATAATACATCAAAATGAGGAGATAGTACAATTCTTTTAGGGAACAAGTGCTCTGTAGTGAGTTTCAAATGCTTCTATGTACCCAGTGTACAACTATAGACAAGTTTATACTAAAAATTCTAGTCCTTGCTTTCGCTCTGTGAAATGGGGATATTATCGCTTATTTTACAAGATTCTTATGAGGTCAAGTGCAGTGTGAGGCACATAGCAGACAGAGAAATCATAAAGATTACCATCATTATTATTCATCATGCTTATAAGTAAATCAAAGATTTATAATATATACAGATAATAAAGGCAAACTAATGTTTTTTAGGAAAGAAATATGATAAATGGTCCTTTGTGAGTTCAAGATATTTGGTAATACCAAGTCAACGCATTACTTTTTAAACAAACAAACAAAACTTCTGTTAGTGTTTCTTTTCATCATGAATCATGACAAATAATTTTTCTCAAAAGTTTGTAATAGGAGCTAGTTCAGTCAGCACAGTGCTTGACACAAGCTACAGTCACCTGGGAAGAGGAAATTTTTTGTGTTCTTTTTTAAAAGTTTTTAAAAAATATTTATTTATTATGTATACAGTGTTCTGTCTGTATGCTTGCTGGCCAGCAGAGGGCACCAGATCTCATTACAGATGGCTGTGAGCCACCATGTGGTTGCTGGGAATTGAACTTGGGACCATCTGGGAGAGCAGTCAGTGCTCTTAACCTCTGAGCCATCTCTCCAGGCCGATGTGTTCTCTCTCTTTTTTTTCCTTTGAGACAGGGTTTCTCTATGTAACAGCCTGGCTATCCTGGAATTTGCTCTGTAGACAAGGCTGGCCTCGAATTCACAGAGGTCCACCTGCCTCTGCCTCTTAAGTGCTGGGATTAAAGGAGTGTACCACCACTGCCTGGCAGTAAGAGGGAACCTTAACTAAGGATTTGCCTCCATTAGATTGGTCTGTGGGCCTGTCTATGGAACATTTTTAAAAAAATTTTTAGATTTACTTATTTTGTGTATGAGTGTTTTGCCTGTATGTATGTATATACACCATATGCATGCCTGGAGCTTCCAGAGTCTCTTGTAACTGGAGTTATATATGATTATGTGGGTGGTGAGACCTGAACCTAGGTCTTCTACAACAAAGTACTCCCAACTGTTGAACTATCTCTCCAACCCCCACATCTTAATTGGTGTGGGAGGGCTCAGCCTATTGTGGGCAGTGCCATCCCTGGGCACATGGTCCTGGGTTATATAAGAAAGCAAGCTGAAAGCAAGCTGAGAACCTTATAGAAGAGAAAGTGGGAAGTACACTTGAGTGCATTGGCACAGGAAACCACTTCTTAAATGGCACAGAAACTGAGAGAAATAATAAATGGGATCTTCTGAAACTGAAAAGCTTCTGTAAAGCAAAGGACATGGTCAATAAGACAAAATGACAGCCTACAGAATGGAAAAAGATCTTCAATAACTGGTGTAGGAGGGTCTTCTTTCTATGTGTTGCTTACATTGGTTGAATAAAGAAAACTGCCTTGGCCTTTTGATAGGGCAAAACTTAGATAGGTGGAGTAGACAGAACAGAATGCTGGGAGAAAGGAGGCAGAGACAGAGAGCCCGCCATGAAGCTGCCAGGTCAGACATGCTGAATCTTTCCCAGTAAGCCACAGCCTTGTGGTGACATACAGATTATTAGAAATGGGTTGAATCAAGATGTGAGAGTTAGCCAATAAGAGGCTAGAGCTAATGGACCAGGCAGCAATTTAATTAATACAGATCTCCGTGTGATTATTTCGGGCATAAGCTAGCCGGGTGACCGGGACAACAAGCAGCCCACCAGCCCGGGTGTAAGCCAGTTGGGCGGCGGGACACAGCCAGCAGCTCCACCTCACTACAGAGTGGCGCTCCAACGTGGTAACTAACTCCACGTAAAACCTAAGAGGGCTTAAAAAGGAATTCTAGACACAAATATAGAGTTTAACACAGCTTTTTGCCGTTTGCGAGGGTGTGCTGTAGAGACATTTCACGATTCAGCAATAGCAGCAGAAAAAAAGCTGTGCCATTTTAAAATGCAGCTTCCTGGGCTGTGCCACCAGTGCAAACTGGCTATAAAGCATTTCAATGATATTTGTGGGACCCGGGTGTTTCTCTGCCCGCTCGGGATCTGAAGAAAGTACTCTGAAGCTGGGTGATGGTGACACTCGCCTTTAATCCCAGCACTCGGGAGGCAGAGGCAGACGGATCTCTGTGAGTTCGAGACCAGCCTGGTCTATAGAGATAGTTCCAGGATAGGCTCCAAAGCCACAGAGAAACCCTGTCTCGAAAAACCAGTAAAAAAAAAAAAAAGAAAGTACTCTGAAACCATCACAATGGCTCTGTGCTCCCCGCTTGGGCAGGCAGCGGAATCAGGTCTACTAGGCGTGCACAAGCAGGAGAGCATTGCAGATTTCTGCCCCCACACAAAGAGATGTTTCCAGGCTGCACAGTGCTCTGCATGGTAAATTTCATTATAACTCAAAAAGAAAGTTTATGTGCTGCATGCTCAGTCTCGGAGTTAAGCTGATGAGTGTGGCTCCTACCTGGCGGCCCCAGAGCTAGCAGAAATGATACATTCACCATTTTGAAATTGGAGAGAGGTGGAGACAACATCCAGAGCAGCTCCACCATGCTAGCGGGGCAGTGCGCATGGCTCAAAGGCAAAGTAGCGGGGTAAGCAGGCAGTACCTGTATTTGACCTGGGATTGTCTCAGCTTAGATTCTTAAGAGCTTAGCATTTTAAAAGCTCTTCAAGACAGTAAAGAATTACAGATTCACAATAGGACAGATTCAGACATAGAAGACTTCTAAATGGGTCACAGTGTTGGATGGGTGTACGTAGGCTTGGGAGAGAAAAGAAAAAGAATATAGAGAATAAAGTTTATGCCTTATAAAAAGGTAAAGTCTTTAAAGAGACAGAGTACAGATAGTTATAGATTAAAAGAAATAAAGAAAAATAAGCCACGTAAAAATAGAAAATTTTCAGCGAGTCTGGATTCTGTATATTATTGTGTTTTCTTTAAATTTTTTGACTGTGAAGGAGCTAAATACAGAGAGACATTTCATTGTGTGGTCTGCTAAGCTAATCCAATATGTATATTATAAAGCTATCTTGACTTCACAATTTGGATCTAAGGATATGATACTTTGGAAAAGAGGTTCTTCTTTTGCTTTCACAGAGGATGAGACCCTGTGTACTGCTTCTATCCCAATATGGTATGATAGACCACGCCCTCCTGAAAGATCACCATGAACACCTTCAGAAAATTACTTCACTCAACTGCCAACTGAGATCAACCTAGCAGACAGGTTATACCATGAAAGACCTGATTAACAGTGCTCCCACACAGCATGAAGCAGTTTGGAGAGAAAACACTATCCCCATATTCCCAAATATTGTTCATAAATGTTCTTTTACATTTAAAGGGGGATATGATATAGATATAAATAATTTACATTCGTATAAATTTTGCTTTATTGATAGAACTTTAAGGTCAATTTTGTTATATGTATATGTATTTCTGATATTGATTAAGGTATTGTGATTGTGTAGTTCATTTAAAAATGTAATGTATAATTAAGAAATATAGGTTAATAGATAATGATAAATAATAGTCAAGCTTGTAGTCATGTTAGTTAGGTTTTCTAGATATAGAGATATATTTCAGTTAGACAGGCATTCTTCATATCTTTCAAAGACTATAGAATATTGCATTTAAAATTTTAATAACTTAGGGCTTTTCATGACAATGAGACATGTCTGCTCCTGGCAGCACCAATCTACTTCAAGAGGAAGATGGGCATCGAAGAGGCTCCTTATGGAGTTTGAATAGCCATTTGGGCAAGAAACTGCTCTTGTCTGGACTGTTGCATAAACTGGACATAAAGAACCTGCAGAGAGAGGACTGCTAAACTTGCCAAAAGGTGAGATGATCCTTTGGGGTTCCTGTTTTATAAAAGAATTTGAGAGACATTCTGCAGGACACAGAAGAAAGTGACTGAACTGTCTTTGAAATTTCCTGCTTCATGGAAATGTCACTGGATACTATGGGCCTGTAGGCTGAAGATGGATGCCCCTACAGTACAAAAGAACTTTGGGGGACTGTCTAGACAGCGAGATGTCTGTCATTTGTAGAATTTTGGAAGTTGCTTACTCCTTGTTTACTTAGGTAATAATATATCCTTCTGGAGTCTTTGATGGAGTTGAAGAACAGATAGATAGTTATAGTTTTCCTTAGTTATGATAAAAGATAAAATAGATATAAGTATTGTGACTGTAATTCTTGCTTGATAAAGGTTTTGTTATATGTAATTTTACTATGTTAAAATGAAAGCCTTTCTTTTTTGTTTAAACAGAAAAAAGGGAAATGGTGTAGGAGGGTCTTCTTTCTATATGTTGCTTTCACTGGTCAAATAAAGAAACTGCCTTGGCCTTTTGATAGGGCAGAACTTAGGCGGGGAAGACAGGACTGGATGCTGAGAGGAAGAAGGCAGTGAGGCAGACATGATTCTCCAGCCTGAGATGGATGTAGGCTAGAATCTTCCCAGTAAGCCACGACCCTGTGGTGATACACAGATTACTAGATATGGGTTAAAGCAAGATGTGAGAGTTAGCCAAGAAGAAGCTAGATATAATGGGCCAGGCAGTGTTTAAATGAATACCATTTCTGTGTAATTATTTCGGGGGTTAAACTAGCCAGACGGCAGGAAGCAGCCCGCCGCTCTGCCTCACTACAACTAACCCCACATCAGACAGAGGTCTAATCTCGAAAATATACAAAGAACTCAAGAAATTGGATACCAAAAGATCACATAATCCAATAAAAAAAATGGAGTACAGGCCTAAACAGAACTCTCAACAGAGGAATCTAAAATGGCTGAAAGACACTTAAGGAAATGTTCAACATCCTTATTCATCAGAGAAATGCAAATCAAAACAACTCTGAGATTCCATCTTACACCTGTAAGAATGGCCAAGACTGGGTTGGAGAAATGGCTCAGCAGTTAAGAGCATTGCCTGCTCTTCCAAAGGACTTGAGTTCAATTCCCAGCAACCACATGCTGGCTCTCACAACCATCTGTAATGAGGTCTGGTGCCCTCTTCTGGTCTGCAGGCATACATGGAGAGAGAATATTGTATACATAATAAATAAATAAATAAATATATAAAAAATTAAAAATAAAAGAATGGCCAAGATCAAAAACACTGATGACAACTTATGCTGGAGAGGTTATGGGGTAAAGGGAACACTTCTCCATTGCTGGTACAGCCCCTTTGGATATCAGTGTGGTGATTTCTCAGAAAATGAGGAAACAGCCTTCCTCAAGACCCAGTAATACCACTTTTGGGTATATATCCAAAGGATGCTCAATCGTGCCACAAGGACATGTGCTCAACTATGTTCATAGCAGCTTTGTTTGTCATAGCCAGAACCTGGAAACAACCTAAATGCCCCTCAACTGAAGAATGGATAAGAAAAATGTGGTACATTTACACAATGGAGTACTACACCGCACAAAAAAATAAGGACATCTTGAATTTTGCAGGAAAATGGATGGAGCTAGAAAACATTACTTTGAGTGAGGTAACCCAGACACAGAAAGACAATTATCACATGTACTCACTCATAGGTGGTTTTTAAACATAAAGTAAAGAAAGCCATCCTACAAACCATAATCCCAGAGAACTTAGACAATAATGAGGACACTAAGAGAGACTTACATAGGTATAATCTACATGGGAAGTAGAAAGTAGAAAAAGACAAGATCTCCTGAGTAAATTGGGAGTATGGGGACCGTGCAGGAGGGTTGAAGCGGGGGAGGGGAGAGGTAGGGAGAGGAGCAGAGAAAAATGGAGAGCTCAATAAATATCAATTTAAAAAAAAGAAAGAAAGCTGAGCAAGCCATGGAGAGCAAGTCAGTAAGCAGCATTCCTTCATGGACTCTGTCTCAGTTTTTGACTCAACATCCTTCCATGGCATCTCTCAATGATGGACTGTGATCAGAAAGTGTTAAGCCAAATAAACTCTTTCCTCTCCAAGTTGATTTGGTCATAGTGTTTATAACAATAATAGAAAACAAATTAAAACACTGTACAAGCATGAGGACCTGAGTTTAATCTCCCAGTAACCAAAGGAAAAGCTGAGCATTGCTGCATGCATTATAATCTCAGAGTTGGGGAGGCAGAGACAGGTAGATCTCTGGGGCTCAGTATAGCCCTAAATGGTGAGTCCTAGATTGCTAAGAGAGCCCATCACAAAGCAAACAAACTCAAAGTTGCATGTCCTTGTGCTCCGCATCCTTTTGCAAACACATCTATCTGTTTACTGCCAAGCATGCACACACATTAGGCACCCCAATATTCCGGCCAAAAAGTCTCTAATATGGCTGAGGGTATAACAGTTCAGTGGTAGAATGTGTACTTAACATATATGATGTCTTGAGGTCAATTCCTAGCCCAGTAACAGAACAAAATGAAACAACTATGTAGTTGGAAGTCTATTGTTTTTTTGTCAGCTTAGCAGCCGCACCTGAATCTACTGATATTTTAACTAATTACAATCAGGTGTGCCTAGCTTTCCCCCTGTTGCTCAGACTGCAGCCTGGCGGGATTTCAGGTCTGCTGGCACTGGCTCAACCTTGGCTACCAAATGTATGTTTTTAACTATCTATCGTTATATTTACCAATGAAAACTTGGAAGTCAGATGTTGTGGTGAAAACCTGCTGTATCAGAGAAGCCAAGGAGCAACCAGCTGATCTTCCTTTTTGGCTGGAGATCCCGCAAGAGAAGCATCTCTTCACTTGTCCTAAACCAAAAAGATCTAAGTCTCTCCCCACTCCCTCCTGTGTGTCTCTCCGTATTCCTGGTTCCTCCATTCTCTCCATGGCTAATTCCTGTCAATTAGTCGCTGATTCAGTTCCCTGATCCAAAGTAAATTTTATTTACACAGTCTTGGAGTTTCACAGTGTGATTAAATATTCCACAACAGAAGTCACACGTACCTTTGCTGTATCTGAAACGGAATTCCAGTAACCACCACTGAGTGAGAATTTTCCACTACCTATTCGTGCCAATATTTCCTCTGGAGTATCATCAGGACCATTTGCAAATGGAGTGTAACTAGATTATAATAAAGTTAAAATGTCAATACATATTATAGTTAGTAATGTTTTCATTTACTTATAGTTTCTAAAAGTATTCTGAATAGTTCAGTTAATGTAATATTTTATTAGAGTCTATCAAAGTAAATAAAAGACAGTAAAATGAAGCTCCATAGGAAAATAATAGGTTATATTAATTAGACTTTGTGATAGTTTGAATGAAAATGGCTTCACAGGCTCATAGGGTGTTGCACTATTTGGGAGGTGAGTCACTGGGGGAAGGCTTTGAGGTCTCAGAAGCTCAAGAGGCCTAGCGTGTCTCATTCTCTTCCTGCAGTCAATGGATGCAGAACTCTGACTTGGGAAGCAGAGGCAAGCAGAGCTCTGTGAGTTCGAGGCAAGCCTGGTCTATAAGAGCTAGTTCCAGAACAGCCAGGACTGTTTCACAGTGAAATTCTGTCTCGAAAAACCAAAAGAAAGAAAGAAAAAAAAAAGATGTAGAACTCCCAGGTACTTCTCCAGCACCAAGTCTGCCTGCATGCCTTCATGTTTCCCACCATGACGATAAGGGAATAAATCTAAGATAGCCCCAATTAAATGTTTTACATTATAAGAGTTGCCATGGTCACTGTGTCTCTTTACAGCAATAAAACCCTATGACAGACTTAATACATAATATTATATGTATTTTAAGTTATGACACAGTCTAGGATAATATAAAACTGTATTTTTATTACATAATCAGAATAAAAGTATAGAAAATTAATTTAAGATTGTAAGACATTAAAAACACAACTATAGCCAGGTGTGGGGATAACCCTTTAATCCCAGCACTGGAGAGGAAAAAGCAAGCAGATCTCTCTGAGTCTGAGGCCAGTCTGATATACATAATGAGTCCTAGGCCAGCCAGGGCAATACAGTGAGATCCTCTCTCCAAAACAAAAAAACAACAACAGGGAACTCTAAAAAAAGATAAACCTATAAATATAATTATAGAGCTATAATTATATACATAATTATAATACTATATATTAGTATGAGAAACATGGAAAGATATTACAATATAGGTACTTAAAAAGCCTACATAATCTAAATAAAATATTGATAAATAAATGCTTATGGTACACACTTACCCAGTAAGCATTGTATAAAGGAGGACACCAAGACTCCATATATCACAGGCAGCATCATAACCTTGTCGTTTCAAAACCTAGAAAAAGTAAAAGATGATTATTACCACACTAATATCTTTTTAAAAGTAATATTATTTATATCTTTTTTTTTTTTTGGTTTTTTGAGACAGGGTTTCTCTGTGGCTTTGGAGCCTGTCCTGGAACTAGCTCTGTAGACCAGGCTGGTATCAAAATCACAGAGAGCCGCCTGCCTCTGCCTCTGCCTCCCGAGTGCTGGGATTAAAGGCGTGCGCTACCATCGCCTGGCTTATATCTTTTTTAAAAGATTTATTTATTTATTATATATAAAGTATTCTCAGTATTCTTTCTGCATGCATGCCTGCCGACCAGAAGAGGGCACCAGACCTCATTACAGATGGTTGTGAGCCGCCATGTGGTTGCTGGGAATTGAACTCAGGACCTTTGGAAGAGCAGGCAATGCTCTTAACTGCTGAGCCATTTCTCCAGCCCCAATATTTATATCTTTCTGTGTATCTCACCACACATGTGTATGTGCACCACAAAGGCCAAGAGAGGGGTCTGATCCCATGGAAGTGGAGTTACAAGTGACTGTTAGTTGCTGATCCTTTGCAAGAGCAGCAAGTGCTCTTAACTGGAGTCATCTTTCCAGCTTTTCTAATGTTTTTATACATATATTTGGATATTAAACAGAATTGTATTTCCCAAAACAATACAATAAGTACTTCAATAAAATATGATTAACAAATAAAATGTGTGGTAATCAAATATTAGAATATTCTTATATACATTTATGTACATTAATAAAACATGTGGTAATCAAATAAAATGTATGGTAATCAAATATTAGAATATTCTTATATACATTTATGTACATTATGTTAAATTATTCATATATACATTTATGAATTTAACATTGGTATTTTTATTTACATTTATAATGTATTGCTGTTAAATTATTCATATATACATTTATGAATTTAACATTGGTATTTTTATTTGCATTTATTATGTATTGCTGTGGGTACAAAGAAGGATACAGAACAAATCAAAGGTAAATTTTCTTTACATATTTCTTAAGACATAATCTCACTATGTAGTTCTTCCTGGAATTCACTATGTAGACCAGGCTGGCCTAGAACTCAAAGAGATCCACCTGTCTCTCTCTGCCTTAGTGCTGTAACTAGATAGAGGTGTCTGTGCTGCCATACTTGAGACATTTTTCTTAATAAATTTCTATTTTGAATGGGGCTATAGAAATGACTATAGTCTACTTTTTGAGCTAGAATTTCACTCTATAGCTCAGTCTAGCCTCAAACTTCCTATATAGTCAGGGCAGGTTGTATACTCTTGATCCTATACTCAGCTTTCCTAGTACTAGGATCACAGTCATGCCTCTCACGCCTGGCAAATAACAATATTTTAAGAACATATGCAACCTCATATAGATGATACAGTTGCTAAAACTACTAATTCATAATTATTTGATTCACTAAAACATTTAATCATCTTCATTGATTATTATCAGACATGAACTATGATAAATTTTGAAAAAGATCAATTTCTTTAAAAAGTAGAATCTAGCAGGGGAAATCAACATATATAAATAGTTAACAATTCAACTTAAGTATTATAACAAAACCATGTTAATAAAGACTCTGATATTGAGATGAAAACATGGTTTATTTATTTTTGTGGAGCTGGGAATCAAATCTAGAGCTTCCTATAGGTTAGTAAAGCCCTCCATCAAATTTGAGTTCCAATTAATTCTTGATATGGGGAGTTAGCTAGTTTGTACTGAACCTTCAAGTAAGATGTCAGTAGGCAAAGAGGGGAGGCAGAAAACAGTCAAAAGAAGAAGCAAAGGGCAAAGCTGTACGTTTGTGTGGTTCATATTTGCAATCTCAGAACTTGTGAGGCTGAGGTAGATCAACTGCAAGTTCAAGGCCAGGCTGGGTACAGAATTGAGACCCAGTCTCAGAACAAAACAAGAGGACAAAATAGTGTTAATGATAGGCAAAGGAGTAAAAAGTGGCTAGAACTTCAGGAAGAGGATACTAGAGAAACAAAGAGCTTTTGTAATATCCTACTAAAGGAATTTAAATTTTTCTCCTATAGGCAATCTGATATCATTGAAGCATTAAACAGGAAAACAAAGGGCTGGTAATTTATTTCAATGATCAGTTCTGTAATTCTTCAATTAAACAATAATTACCATCCTATATTAAAGATATAAAATGAGTTCTTAAATATACCCAAATACAGAAAGCACATTCCTCACAATTACCTCTGGTGCAACAAAATTTGCGGTATAACAAGGAGTCATAAGAAGACCGTTTTCTGCTCTCAACTGTTTTGCAAAGCCAAAATCACAAATTCGAATAGATTCTGGATTACCAGATTCATCCACATAAAGAATGTTGCTAGGTTTCAAGTCTCTGTGAACCACCTAGTTGAAATACAAATTAGAGATTTATGTTAACACAATACATTTACTCACTGAAATTTCTTTATTCTCATACTGTCAAAAACTGTACCTAACAAGCTGATGAGTGCATTATCCTAACACTATAAAATGCTCATCGGCTAGGAGTTGCACCTAATTGGTGAGCTTCAGGCCAGTGAGGGAACCTGATCCAAAGGAGACAGATGGTATTCCTAAGGATGACAGCATTGTTGTCCTCCATAATCTATATGCATGTGCATATGCACCAAAAACACACAAAAATACTTAAGAAAATCTTTGATCTATACCTTAAGTTTATTTTATCAATTAAAAAAAGTTAAAAAATAAGCAAAATTTTCTCCCTATGATATTCTCTCCTCCTCTTTATTTCCCATTTCTCCCTTCTTCCAGACTTCATTCTTTAAAAAATATTAGTATTTTTCTTTTCTTTTTTTATCATCTACTAAAATTTGTATGCAGGAGAAAACAATGAGATCACTTACTTAGGTGAGAACTTGGCTTTACTCGTTTATGTGGATTCAAACCACCATTCTTGTTTTCTGCTTATAATTTTAAGAGGGCCTGGATTCCAAGGATACACAGTGCTATGTTTTACAGGTCCAAAGATCTTATTAACTTTTTCTTGAAAAGGATTAACAACTTAATATAAGTATGCTAAGATTTCAACGTACTTTGGGCTCAATAAAAAAGGTTTGTGTAAAGGAAAAGCAGGATAATAAAGCTCATTACAGTTTTCTATTACTTTTATATTTTCAATTTTATCTTGAATAAAAAAGAATGTGTATATGAATATGTGTGTGCATAAATTATGCTCAAAAGACTTACCCCTTGTGCATGAAGATACTCAACAGTTTTGGTTATAGTAAACAGGACAGCACTGGCCTCTCGCTCTGAGAAAAACTTCTGTCTAAGAATTTTATCCAGCAATTCACCTCCTTTCATAAGTTCTGTTACTACATACACATATTTTCCATCATCATACACCTATAAAGTTTAAAATAGAAACAAAAATTATTTGAAGCTCTATGTATGTCTCTAAATTACTCTTAAACATACTAAAGATGAGTGACTATATTAAAAGAAATAAAAAATGCACATTAAAGAAAAATTTGTGAAAAACCTGCTGTGGGAGAATGCTTCTGTACACTGTAAAGATTTGTCACTCATATTGGTTTAATAAAACTCTGATTGGCCAGTAGCCAGCAGGAAGTATAGGCAGGGCTACCAGACAAGGAGAATTCTGGGAAGAGGAAAGGCAGAGACACAGAGAAAGCAAGATGAGAATGCTTTATTGAGAAAAGGTACCAAACCACGTGGCTAAACAAAGACAAGAATTATGGGTAAATTTAAGTTGTAAAAGCTAGTTAGTTAGTAATAAGCCTGAGCAATAGGCCTAAATGGTTTATAATTAATATAAGCCTCTGTGTTTATTTGGGCCTGAATGGCTGTGGGACTGGGTGGGGCAAAAACTTCTGTCTACAAAACCAATACAGGAGTTCTGGAGATTATGTTAAAGAGTCATTTACAGTGAATAGTTTCACATTTAATATGACTTAGTTAACATTTTTTTTTGGTTTCTTGAGACAAGGTTTCTCTGTAGCTTTGGAGCCTGTCCTGGAACTAGCTTTTGTAGACCAGGCTGGCCTTGAACTCACAGAGATCTGCCTGCCTCTGCCTCTATCTGGCTTAGTTAACATTCTTTATGTAAGACAAATTATTCTGAGAAAATAAGAGTTTTGCCAACATCCAGAGAGATAGCCTTTGAGTCTATGTGTGCACTAGCAGCAAGAGAGAGCTGACTAATTACTTGGGAAGTGGATACTTTTGTCAATATTCAGCTATAATAAAAGCCACAGGAGAAAGAGTTATCAGGATATCCCAAGTAAAGAATACCTCATTTGTCCTGGTGGTGGTAATGGGCATGAAAGGCTTCCTGGGAGGAAGCAGCCTGTAGCAAAGTCTTAGTTGTGGCAGTCAACTAGGTAAATAAAGGAAATGATATTCCTACTTCAGGATCTACACATTCAAAGAGCACTAGTAGAAAATGAGGCATGCATGCTCTAAAACGTCTACATCCCAAATAAAGCATGGCCAGAACATAGGGTGTGTAAACAAATATAAAAACTGCTACAGAGCGCTGGGCAGTAGTAACGCACACCTTTAATCCTAGCACTCAGGAGGCAGAAGCAGGCGGATCTCTGTGAGTTTGAGGCTAGCCTGGTCTACAAAAGCTAGTTCCAGGACAGGCTCCAAAGCCACAGAGAAACCCTGTCTTGAAAAACACAAAGAAAAAAACTGCTACAGAGGAAGGCAGGTGGGAGGACAGTTTAAAGAGCCTTCAAAGCTGGGAGGTGGTGGCGCACGCCTTTAATCCCAGCACTTGGGAGGCAGAGACAGGCCAATCTCTGAGTTTGAGGCCAGCCTGGTCTACAAAAGCTAGTTCCTGTCTCAAAAAACCAAAAATAAAGGAGTCTTCAAAAAGAATAATCAATCTTGAATATTGAGAGTTACATGCTCGAATTCACATGCTATAAGCACTAATGTTAAAATACATTATTTATTCATTTTGGTTTTTTTTGAGACAGGATTTCTCTGTGTAACAGTCCTAGCTGTCCTAGAACTAACTCTTATAGACCAGCTGGCCTTGAACTCACAGAGATACTGCCTGCCTCTGCCTCCCAAGTGCTGGGATCAAACAAGTGCACCACCACTGCCCAGCAATTTTTTTTAAAGCAAAAGCAGAAAATTAATTACATATTTTAAAAGTTTTATTATTAATTTTTAAGATTTATTTTTAAGTATGTGTATATTTGCACATGAATGTGACTGTTAGTGCCTAAGTAAGCCAGAATCATCAGATTTCCTGAAGCTGGAATCACGGGTGGTTGGTTGTAAGCCACCTGATGTGGGTGCTGGGAATTGGACTTAGGTCCTGTGGAAATGCAACAAGTGCTCTTAACTGCTGTCTGTCTAGCAATCAGTATTTTTTTCAAATCTACTTTTTATATTTTATTTTCTACGTTAATATAAAAGGTAATGGGTTTCATTAATGAATTTTCATAAATCCTGTTTTGTTTTAACCCAGTCCTCTTCCTCCAGTATGTTCCCTTCCAATCCCCTGCCCCTCTTCCCACTACAAGTCTCCTCTTATGATTTCATGTCCCCTTTTCAAATCTCCCTTAAGATATTTTTATCTAACCTCTTTGGTCACCTTTCTAGTTTCATGACCTATATATATCCCCACTTGTACACACACACACACACACACACACACACACACACTGGGATCCTCATATGAGAACTATGCAGTATTTGTCATTCAAAGTCTCGGAGACTTTGCTTAAGATAATAATTTCCTCTTTCATCCACTCAAATTTACTTTCTAAGCTGACCACTCTGAAGTAAACTTTGTCTACCACATAGTATTTGAAAAATATCCCAAATATGAGTTTAACAACTGCTTCAAGTGATCTTTGTTAAAGAATCTACTTACATCCTTTAGAGTGATGATGTTTGGATGCTGTCCATAACGAAGAAGAATTTCAATCTCTTCTGTTGGGTCTCTCTTGCTTTTATCAATTATCTAAAAGGCAGACATTTTACACGAAATTTTATGAGCATCAACCTTCAATGTTTATAGTTATAGACCTTAAGTATCACTACATGTAAACACTGTACATATAAGCCATTTACCAGTCAGTAGTAATTAGTAATTACTTAGCCAGATTGTTTCATTAGAAAACTAGTCTTTATATAAATGGCCAATAAGGCTAACCATTTGACACATTCCTACTCGGTCACTCCAAGGCAAGTTTGTAGTAAATTTGGGACTTACTGAAAACTCAAAAGTATCAAGAAAAATAATCAAAAATAAAGTTACCATATCACTTTTTTTCTACCCTTGAATTTATTTCTCAAACATTTGAGAATTGAACTTTTAATCTCCTATCAATACAGATAATTTACAGATGCATGAGTCTGCAATCCCGTCATTAGCATCTGCTTACTGAATGGAATTTGCTTTTTGTTTTCAAGATAAGGTTTCTCAGTATAGCCCTGTCTGTCGAGGACCTACCTCTGTAGACCAGGCTGGCCTTGAATTCATAGGTCCACCTGTCTCTGCCTCCTGAGTGCTGGGATTAAAAGTATGTTAATAATAAAGTTCTTTAAAATATTAACATAGCCTTTTAACTCTTTAATGTCAGTTGCTTAATTTTTTTCTGAATGTTTTAGTATGTTCAAGTACTATGCACACACATTTTAAAATTACATGTCAATAGGTGTTTGCCTACATATGTATATCTATCTGTGTACCACATATATGTCTGGTGACCACTGAGGCCAGAAAGGGTGTTGGAGTCTCTAGAATTGGAGTTACAGATGATTGTGAACTCCCATGTGGGTTCTAGGACTCAAACCTAGGTCTGCTGGAAGAGCAGCAAGTGCTATCTTTCTTATAAAAAATGATTTTATTTCATGTATGTCTACCACGTATGTGTACGAGCCCTCGGAGATCAGAAGTGGGTGTTGGATCTCCTGGAACTGGAATTATACACTACAGTGAACTACTTATGTGGGTGCTGGGAAACAAACCCAGGTCCAATGCAAGGGAAGTCTGGCCTCTTAACTCCTAAACTATCTCTCCAGCCCTAAGTGCTATATTTTGTAAAGACAATCTGGGCTTTGTTTTATGAGTCAGGGTCTCATGGACGCTAGACTGGCCTCAAACTCACTATTTAGCGAGGGTGACATCCCCCTGATTTTTCTTGCCTCTGCTCCCAAATACTGAAATAACAGGAACATACCACCACACTTGGCTCAATTTTGGCTTTCGATTCATTCAAAGAGTAGTCTGAAACAAATTTTGTGGTCTTTATGTTCAATTTTCATCAGTTTTAGTTTTTATATGTTTTTAAGACAGATTCTTATTTTGTAGCCCTGATCAGCCTCAAAGTAACCGTGTAGCTCAGGCTGGCCTCACAGTGGCGGCAATCGTTCTAAAATAGGCCCTTAGGACATGTTTGCTGTGTTTATGGAGGTAAGACACATTCCTAAACTGCCTATCAAGTATACCATTCCCTTTTTCTCTTGTATGTTAGCAATCTGAAATTTCCATTCACTTTGGATAGCCAGGCAGTGGTGGTGCGAGCCTTTAATCCCAGTACTCAGAAAGCAGAGGCGGATCTCTGTGAGTTCAAGGCCAACCTGAACATAGAGTGAGTTCCAGGACGAGCTCCAAAGCTACAGAGAAATCCTGTCTCAAAAAACAAAAACAATAAATCAAAAAAACAAAAACAAACAACAAAAAAACCCCAACTTTTGTGGGTGTGGTGGTACACACCTTTAATTCCAGGACTCAGGAGGCAGAGGTGGGCGGATCTCTGTGAGTTTGAGGTCAGCCTGGTCTACAAAGCGAGTTCCAGGACAGCCAAAGATACAAAGAAAAACCCTGTTGTGAACAACCTAAAAATAAATAAATAAATAAATAAATAAAAATAATCTTTGAAGATCACTAACCCCAAAATTTAAATTTATCTTCAATTTATTTTATTACAAAAGAGAAGAATGTATTTTATTTTAGGGAGGGTCTTGTCATACTGGCTAGGTTAACTTCTAACTCATGATTCTCCTGCCTCAGTCGCCTGGGTGGTTAGATTACAGTCAGGTGCACGCACCTGGGTTGAAGAGTGTAATTTTTAACTCACACTGACACGTATGATTAAGAATTGCTAAGAGTTATATTTTAAATCTAAAAATATTTACCTTCACTGCAAACTCCATGTTTGTGGCTTTATGTATACACCTCTTACAAACGGAGTATGAGCCAACACCAATATCTTCTTTCACTTCATATCCATCAGTAAATTGAATACTGTTCCTGTGTAATTGCTACAAACAAAATCAAAGGTTGATAAGAGAGCTCTGTAATGTCTTTAATGCAATTTTATAATCAAGGAATATTTTACTAAGCATGTATTACTGATATTATTACTAATACAAATATTAATAAAAATGTTATTTATAGTATGTGAAATAGACCCTTTGAAGGTACTTATATTAATAAGAGAAATTAATATGTAGAACATAAAAACAGAAATAATTGATAGTTCATCTATACTCTTATCTTTGATTTTAGCCTCTTTTGTTTTTGGAGACTATCATACAATATATTTTGATCATAGTCTTTCTTCTCCCCAAACTTCTGCCAGACCTCATATCATTTCATGTTCTTTCTCTGTCTTAAAAAAATAAGCCAAAGAACACAATACAAAAAATCAGGAACACACACCTCCACCCTTCCATGGAATCTGATTGGACAACTACTCTGGAGCATAAAGCCTGTCCTAGAGTGTAGTTGACATACTCAGTTTTACTCTATTGAAAAATACAAACTTTCCTTTTTCCAGCAGGTATGAGTTGCAAATAGGTTCTTGGCTAGGGGTGGGGCTTTCTATCTACTTCTTTCTCTATGATTTTATAGGGCTTGAGCTTATGCTTATGTGTGCGTGTGTGTGTGTATAATATATGCATGTGTATCTGTATGTTACATGTCTTGGGGGCGCAGAAGAAGGTATTGGATTCCTTGTTGCTGCAGATACATTGTTGTGAATTTCCTAATGTGGACAATGGGACTTAAACTCAAGTCCTCTGGAAGAATGGGAAGTTTTCATATTTCTAGCCCCTGGGCTCTTTCCCTCCTCAAACCACTATATGCATTTAGAGTATCTTTAAAAATGGAAGGAAGTTTGAGACCTCTGTTACATAAGAAAGCTCACAAACACTCAGAGTAGGGCTGAGGGTGTGACTCAGAGATAAGACAGACTGTCTATCATTGCTTGAGGATTTGGGTTAAATTCCCAGCCCAACACCAAACCCCACCACAGGCAATATAAAACAAAAACAATTTAAAACAGCAACTTATTCACTGAGCAAATTCAACAAATTCAAGCATTGATGATATCCTAAAAACAATTTAATTTTTCCTAAAAAAATATTATTTTTTCAAAAGGCTAATTAAAACCTATAATTTAAAAGATGAATTAAAAATTTTCAAAGTATTTTTAGTTTTCAAAACAGTAACCACAATTATGATGTATATTATCTCAATATGTACACAATGAATAATGATCACACAGGATAAACTAAAGTTATCTTCCTACAATGCTATGACAAAAAGAAGGGAATCTCATAGTATATATTCCTTTCACAATATTTACCAGTTTAGTTTTCTGTTGCTAATACTCATTCCCACACACATGCATTTAGAAACTAGGTTCTGAAGTCTTTTACCTACTTGTTTGCCCCAAATCTGATAATCAATCATATAAAGGAGTAAAGGTACTGTGCTAGATAATTTTTTGTTAACTTGACACAAACTAGAGTTATCAGAATAGACAAAACTTCAACTGAGAAAATGCCTCCATTAGATTGGTCTGTGGGTATGTTTGGGGGGGGGGATATTTTTCTTGATTAATGCTTGATGTGGGAGGGCACAGCCCATTTTGGGCAATGCCATTCCTGAGTGGGTAGTCCTGGGTTGTATAAGAAAGCAGACTGTGCAAGCCAGCAAGCTGTGTCCTTCCTTGGCTTCTGCTTCAAGGTTCCTGCCTTGAGTTTATTTACTGCTTGTATTTATTTAAGTTTTACTGGCATTCAGCATAGCACATTTGCACATAAACTGTCTATAGTTGTATTTTTTGATAGTTTTATAATGTTTTTACTTGATGTTACTAAGCAGCCAAGACTGGCCCGGATTTAACTCTGCAGCCCCTATCAACTGAAACTGATCCTCATGCTGTAGCCTCCTGAATGTTAGGATTACCCAAATACAAGTGGCACCATGGCTGCTTTTTTGCAACAATAGCAGTGCTATAAGAGTAACTGTAAGGATAGTTGACAAAACCTCAGATGTTTGTTTTCTTATTTTTTTATAATATGTGTTAAGCAGGCATCAATCTATTATAGCTGACTGACAGAGGCAAGGGATGAAATATACTAGGCCTAATAAATATTTTGAAATATAGAAGAGGGGGCAACAAAATAGTGATGATTATCTTAGTTCTCTTAGAATTTCACTTTCAAATATAGAAGAGGGGGCAACAAAATAGTGATGTTTATCTTAGTTCTCTTAGAATTTCACTTTCAAATCACATATAGGTTCATGCAACCTTTGCAATGATATATAAAAGAAATTTCTCTGATATAAATGATTTAAAATATGTTAAGGGGTTCATTTAAAGTAAGCACATAAGATCTAATCTTACTAGTCACATACTAAAATATATCGTAACATTTCAAATTCTGAGTTATTGAGACACCACTTACCTGAACAATTGAATGCACACCAACTGTCTGCATGGCTTGGCTTTCATCATCTGAGGTAATAGCAACAAAACTAAACCCCCGAAAAAGCTGATGTGCATTAGCACTAGGCGGAATGCCAGGCGAATCTAAAAAGAATGAGGAATTAACTAAGAAGAATCTTTGGAAAATAATTTTACTTTTTCAAGATAGGATCTCTCTGTAGCTTTGGAGCCTGTACTGGAACTTGTGCTGTAGACCAGGCTGGCCTCGAACTCACAGACAGCTACCTGTCTCTGCCTTCCAAGTACTGGGATTAAAGACATGTGCCACCCCTGTTCAGCTTGAGTCTTTGGAAAAATATTTAAGGGACAAACAGTTGACGTTTTGAACTTTCTCACTTATGCTAGAGTTGTTAGTTACCTGGTATGTGTACATGTATACACACACACACACCTAGGTACCTCTTGATGTCCAGAATACCTCAGTGAGGCAGTGTATTAGATCTGTCCCGATTACCTATTGCAACCATCAGCCTACTAATCTGTTGGGGAATATTATTTTAAGGTATGTTACTTTTGTTTATGCAGCATTTGTTTAACCCTGTGAAGCTGTATACTTTGCCTGTGTAAAACACTTGATGGGCTAATAAAGAGCTGAACAGCTAATAGCAAGGCAGGAAAAAGGACAGGTAGGGCTGGCAGGCAGAGAGGATAAACAGAAGGAGAAATCTGTGAGGAAAGAGACGGAGTAAGAGGAGGAGAGGAGGATGCAAGGGGCCAGCAACCCAGCCAGCCACAGAGTAAGGAGGAAGATAGACAGAAGTAAGAAAAGGAAAAATTCCAGGGGCAAAAGATAGACAGGTTAATTTAAGTTAAGAAAAACTGCTAGAGGGCTGGAGAGATGGCTCAGCGGTTAAGAGCATTGCCTGCTCTTCCAAGGTCCTGAGTTCAACTTCCAGCAACCACATGGTGGCTCACAACCATCTGTAATGGGGTCTGGTGCCTTCTTCTGGCCTTCAGGCATACACGCACAAAGGATATTGTATACATAATAAATGAATAAATATTGAAAAAAAAAGAAAAACTGCTAGTTCCTTGGGCAGCTGAGGAGAGGGAGCCTGAAATGACCCTATCCTATAGTCATACTGATGAATATCTTGCATATCACCATAGAACCTTCATCTGGCGATGGATGGAGATAGAGACAGAGAC
>NC_022026.1:50364261-50372888 GCF_000317375.1 Microtus ochrogaster
ATAGGGAACCTGAAATGACCCTATCCTATAGCCATACTGACAAATATCTTGCATATCACCATAGAACCTTCATCTGGCGATGGATGGAGATAGAGACAGAGACCCACACTGGAACACCGGACTGAGCTCCCAAGGTCCAATGGAGCAGAAGGAGGGAGAACATGAGCAAGGAAATCAGGACCGCGAGGGGAGACCCACCCACTGAGACAGTGGGGCTGATCTATTGGGAGCTCACCAAGGCCAGCTGGACTGTGACGGAAAAAGCATGGGATAAAACCGGACTCTCTGAACATGGCGGACAATGAGGGCTGATGAGAAGCCAAGGACAATGGCAATGTGTTTTTGATCCTACTGCATGTACTGGCTTTGTGGGGGCCTAGCCTGTTTGGATACTCACCTTCCTAGACCTGGATGGAGGGGGGAGGACCTTGGACTTCCCACAGGGCAGGGAACCCTGACTGTTCTTTGGACTGGAGAGGGAGGGGGAGAAGAGTGGGGGGAGGGGGGAAATGGGAGGTGGGGAAGAGGCGGAAATTTTTTCAATAAAAAAAGAAAAAGAAAAACTGCTAGAAATAAGTCAAGCAAAGGCTGGGCATTCATAACTAAGAATAAGCCTCTATGTGCAATTTATTTGGGAGTTGGGTGGCAGGTCCCCCAAAAGAGCAAAAACAAACAACACTAATCTACTCTCAGAGCCTAGAAAAGAGTTAATGTTGTTTGAAGAACATAATAAATCAATGAATTATTGGGCTAATGGTATTTGAAATTAAAGTCATCCCATTCATTTTATTAAAACAAGGGAGAAATTTTCTTGATCTGTGCTGTCCAATATTGTAAGTAACCACATACAGTTATAGAGTTTTTGAAATGTGTCTACTTATGATTAAAAAACTAAATTATAATTAAATCTATCAGCAACACATGATTTATCATACTAGACATCCCAGTCCTACATCATGATCTACCAATGGCTCCACATTTTTATTGGCTGGGGTGGGGGGAAATGCAAGGTTGATATACAGCAAATCTAGGAGATTCAAGGAAAAGATTTTCTGATTGAACCAGAAACAAATACCCACTGCCTTATATTTGAGTTCTCATGTTTTCTCTTTACCTTTGGGAGTTTTTGCAGTAAACTCAGGATCAAAGTAAAATGTATCTTCAGGCCTGCCAGTTGCAGGCTTAAAAGGTGGGTGAATTTCTCTTCTATACAGTTTCTGTTGGAAACAAGGAAGATTTAGACAGGGGTTGGCTTATTTTTTTTTCAAGACAGGGTTTCTCTCTGTGTAGTCCTGGCTGTCCTTGAACTAGCTCTGCAGAACAGGCTGGCCTCGAACTCACAGGAGATCCGTCTGCCTCTGCCTCCCAAGTGCTAGGATTAAAGGTGTGTGTCACCCCCTCATGGGTTAATTTTTAAAAATAGTTCAAATTTTTCTTTTTTTATTTAAAGTAGTTGAGTATAACCTTGGAAATGCTCCCATAAAAAGTCCCTCGAGTGTGTCTTCAGCCTGTACTTACATTCCAGTCTATTGTTGAGAAAAATGAATGTCTTTTAATTTCTTCAACTCCATCTGGTCCAGCACCTATCAGAAATTGACTGGTTAGTAGTTTTAGTTTGAGGACAAACATGCACAATCATTCACACTTTTTGCTTTGACTATTTATGAATATATAATAACCCCATTACAAAAAATAAATATCCACCTTCCCCTGAAAAAAACCACACAAACTCATGAAGGAAACTAAGTAATTCAATGTCATTACCTAATCTGTTTGCAGGATTCCGTTTGAAAAGCATTCGTAAGAGACTCTGGGCTTCAGGGCTCAGAAACTGTGGCATCCCAAGTTTGGCTCTAAATATAAACCCATGTAACAACATTTAACTTTTGGAGGCATTTCATCTTCAAACATTAAACTTTTTATTTTGAAATATGTATAGATTCATACTAAGTTATGAGAAGTAACAGTGATCTCTGTATCATTCTGCAATTCCTACAATGGCAATATCTTATAGAATTATAATGCAATATACAACTAGGGTACTGACTCTGAGATAATCTACTATCATTCAGATGGCTCCAGCTTTATTTGCACTTAAGTGTTTGTGTAGTTTTAGTTTTACACAATGCTCTCATGTGCATGAATAATTTCCTACATGGATATACTAGTTATCTATTTACCTTCTGAACGATACCTAAATTGTGTTCAGTTTGGATAATTATAAATAAAGCTGCTACAAATATACACATACAGGTTTTTGAATAACATAATTAAGAAAAATCAATACTAATAGAATAAGGTCATCTGAGCCTTAGCTATGGCTATTACTCTTCTGCCTGTTAGCAAATGCCTGTTGCATCCTACATCAATGGTTTTCAAACCATAACCCTAGAACCCTTTTCCAAATGGACTTTAGAAAACCTAATACTACAAAGAAAATATGTGCTTAATATGCTACTTTCCTATGTTTCAATTTCTT
The DNA here is from genome assembly GCF_000317375.1 of Microtus ochrogaster. Lineage (NCBI taxonomy): Eukaryota > Metazoa > Chordata > Mammalia > Rodentia > Cricetidae > Microtus > Microtus ochrogaster. The sequence goes on from NC_022026.1 coordinate 50,366,741, forward strand.
TAACAGTCCTCTAGTGAAGGAAAACTGATGGAGAAGGAATTTATGAAACATTGGAGATCTGAAAACCACAAGGCTGGATGATCTTATGGTCTGTTTCAGCAACAGTGTAGAATTGTTTTCTTTCCCCCTACCCTAAAGAAACCAAAGATCCTGTAAGTATGACAATAAAAAAAAGAGCTGGAGAAAACTGCCAGCACAGTAATTCCTATTTCAGAAAGAGATCTATTTATTACGTATTGAGTTGTTACTGAATTGCTATGTGCCAGATACTGCTCAGTGCTCTGGCTACAAAGCTAAAAATAGTACCCCCTTTCAGTGTATGGAGGATTAATATAGATAATGTAGATAACCACAGTACATTAAGTGACAAATCCAAACCTGGGAATGATGGTGTACACTTGTAGTCAAAGCAATAGGCATACTAAGGCAGGGGGATCATCAGTCTGGGTTATAGAGCGTAATCCACTCTTACAAAACCAAACCTAAACCCACAAACCAACCAATTAACCAAAAGACAGAAAGGATTTGCAAAGAATGCTAAGGGAATAGTAGTGTATAGCCAATTTATTACAGGACATGGTGAAGGACCTTTAAATAATGTTTTTTAATTAAAATGTTTTGATTTTATTTATTTATTATGTATAAAATGTTCTACCTGCATGTACGCCTGCATGCTATAAGAGGGCACCAGATCTCATTAGTGATGGTTGTGAGCCACCATGTGATTGTGGGAATTGAACTCAGGACCTCTGAAAGAGCAGCCAGTGCTCTTAATCTCTAAGCTAAGCCCTTAATTTTTAAAAATTTTATGTGTGAATGTTTTGCCTGCATGTGTGTCTGCACCATGTGCATGTAGTGCCCAAGGAGGGCAGAAGAGGGCATTGGATCCCCTGAACTACAGTTACAAATTGTTGTGCACTGCCATGTGAGTATTAGGGATCAGATATGGGTCCTCTGCAAAAACTAGTGCTACTAGTCAGATGAGCCATTTCTCTAGTCCCCTTTCAAATGAATTTAAAGGTTGAATTTAGTTTTAAGTTACTAGGTTAGTGTTACCCAAAATGTTACTAAATAATATCCCCCTAGATAGTTGGTGACAATAGAGTTCTATGATCCAGTGAGTTTGTGGATTGTGATTTATTATATCCTTCATGTTGAAGACATAAAAATATATTACATATAAAAGGCTAAGAAATCTAGAGTAAATAAATCATTATTTTCTAAATATTTATCTCCCAGGATCCCCTTTTGAGAAGGTAACTATTTGTTATAGTATTAGGCCTCTTTTGAGAAAAACTGGAAAAGCACTGTTGTATTTCAGTAACTAGGGTGTAGCAGAAATCTTGAAACAGTGGTCTAGCATGACCAGACTTATTTTCAAGATAACTCCAAGGGTAGCAGAGAACAATCTAGAATGGAAAGAGATGGTAGGCATTATACTTGGAGTGTGGCCCAACAGTGTGGGAGAGACTGTCTCATTGCTTGAACACTGTGAGCAATGCATTACAGAGGAAGGGCTAGAACAATGAAATAGTTCTAAGATAAAATCAGAATACCTGGATATGAAAGAAGGAAGAAGACATATTTCTTTTCTTTCTTTCTTTTTTATTTAAAAAAAAAATACCTGGAGGGACAGCCGTGGGTGCTGGGAACCGAACTCTTACATTTTTGATTGTGAGCCTAGCCTTTAACGGCTGAGCCATCCCTCCAGGCCAAGAAGACATATTTCTGAGTTGGAAATTAGGATACATGGAAATGTTTATTGGGGGTATAACAATAGGAGACTAACATCAAACAGGGATTTAGTTTAAAGATGTGAAGTCATGCTTACTATAAAATCATGTGCGTGAGTCAGTGTGAGCACAGCTCTTGTGCCAGGTATACTGATATAAGAATACTTTGAAGGTAAAAAGTGTTGAAATTAGGGCTGGTGAGATGGCTCAGTAGTTAAGAGTGCTGCCTGCTCTACCAGAGGTCCTGAGTTCAATTCCCAGCAACCACCTGGTGGCTCCCAACCATCTATAGTGAGATCTGGATCTGGTGCCCTCTTCTGGCCTGCTGGCGCCAAAACACTGTATACATAATAAATAAATAAATAAATAAATCTTTAAAAAATGTTGAAATTAATTCTAAGAAAGACTGAAGTCAATCAGGGAACTGAATACACAGAGGGAAGAGATGAAGAAAAACAATACATCATAGATAGAACCCTGGTGAGAGAAGATCACTTGAGAGGTGGTTAGAAAAGAAGTATTTTGAACATTAAAAATAATGAAAATGGGTTGGCAGGAGAGTTCAGTGGTAGGGCACCTGCTAGCATATACAAGACCCTAGGTTCAATTCTAGTATCAGGAAACAGAAGAAACAAAACAATACCAAATTTACAACTGGTTGAATCACACTGATGATTTGATCAAGGAAAGTTCATTGTTTCAGAAAATACCAGCTAAAAAGCGAGGAAAGAAAGACAGAAGAGAAGAAATCATCTCTTTAAATTTTTTAAAAGATTTTTTTTTTTTGGTTTTTCGAGACAGGGTTTCTCTGTAGCTTTGGAGCCTGTCCTGGAACTAGCTCTGTAGACCAGGCTGGTCTCAAACTCACAGAGATCCACCTGCCTCTGCCTCCCGAGTGCTGGGATTAAAGGTGTGTGCCACCACAGCACGGCTTTTGTTTGTTTGTTTGTTTGTTTTTCGGAGATTTTTTAAAGGTAATTAGGAAATGTGGCCTCATCTGGAAAGAAAGTGAAACAGCTGTAAGTCATCTGACTCAATGAAATAGAGTACATGCAGTCCAAGTGATCAAATAAACCAACAAGTTTAAACAACCAAGTATGGGGGCACACACCTGTAATCTTATAGTCATTTTGAGGCTGATGTAGGATAAGTGAAAGCTTGAGGTTAGTCTACGATACTCACAGTAAGTTTCAGATCAGTCTTGACTACATAGTGAGACTCACAAAACTATAAAACCAAATCAAACCCCATCACAAAAACAAGAATTTAAGAAAAAAAACAGATAGAGGAATAAATTACTAAGTTATTAGCACAGTTCTAGGAGTAGACTAATTGTTATATAACTAAAGTACCAAAAGAACCACAGAACTAGTTTTAAATCCATTCAATTATCAATGACAATTTGCCTGGAAAAATTTGCCATGCCAATTGATCATTATGTGTTATCTCTGAAAATTAGCAAATCAGAACAGCCTCATTCAACTAAACACACCAGGAATACCAACTTTATGTCTAAAAAAACCAGCAAAAATAAAAACAAAACACACACAGACACACACAAAAAAACCCAAAAAAACAAAATCCAAACAAAATCAGACCAAAAGAGCATTGTTAGAGAAGTTCAGACAAGCAGATGAAATAACTAAGAAGAGAGATTTTATGTATGTGTGTGTGTATGCATGCACGTGCGTGCCAATAGTGTCAAACATTTTATAAGAGAGAAATAAGGAAAGTTTCTCCAAGGAGTAACTCCCACTCTCTCTTTCATACTAGTAATTAACAAAGTAAGAATACCCTAAGACATTATCCTACAGCATCTGAAATTGTCATATTTATTTAAGCATTAATGCTATGCTTCCTCCATTAGAACAGAAGGACTGTGAGACACTGAAGGTCTTTTCAGTATTCTTCATATTGCATTCCCAGGATTGTAGCAAGAACTCTATTACTTGTTGAGTGAATCTTACGAATGAACAATAGGATTAGCTTTCTGACAACTTGTCATGATTTAGCAACTAGAAGGTCATTGAAAACCAAGGAGGCAGAGGCAGGTGGATCTCTGGGAGTTTGAGGCCAGCCTGGTCTACAAGAGCTAGTTCCGGGACAGGCACCAAAAGCTACAGAGAAACCCTGTCTTGAAAAACCAAAAAAAAAAAAGAAAACCAAATGAAAATCAGTTTTAGTAGAGTGCTGGGGTGAACAAATAGGCTGAGGAGTAAAAGAAGCTGAGAAATAATAAGAAAAAGCACAGACTACACTTGAAGAGGTTTTGTGTTGAAAGGATGAAAGAACTAATGCTACAGTAACTGTAAAGGAAAATCAGGTCAAAGAAAGAGCTTGGCTTTTCTTTTCAAACACTAGAGAACATTAGTTGAAATCAGGGGATGGACAATGGAAGTTTGATAGTGAGAGTTCAGTGAAAATTCATTCATATAATATGTATTTTTTAACCTTTTTATTGTTCAGAATAACATGCCAAAGAAAAGCTATCAGAACAAACAAATGCTCACCCAAAGCACACAGTTCAATAAATAGCTGTCTTGCCAAGAATGATAGCATTGCCAGAAACTTCCATCCAACATAGTATTTTTTTATTTTGTCTCTATTTCTACCATCTGAATATAGACCTTAAAATATGCTTTAGTTTTGCTAGTTTGTAAACTTTATAAATAGAATCAGAGAATCAGTTCTTTTGGGTCTAAGCTTTATTTATTTAACTTCCTAGTAAGACTTATACAAATTCTTGCATGGAATTGTGACATGTTCATTTTCTTTGCTATATGGCATACTATATTCATATAAAGGCCTAGACCTGCTTTGGTATGGTTCCTAAGTCAAGACTTGTTTTAGTCAGGCATGGTGGTACATGCCAATAATCTCAATACTGAGGAGGATAAGGTTGAAGAATCACGAATTCATGACAAGCCTGGGTTACATAGTGAGACCTTGTCTCAAAATACGAACAAAAAATAATTGTTTTATATTTGTATAGCGTTGGATAAAAATACAATAAAGAACAATGCAATAAAGACTCAACTGTATGAATATACCATTATCATAAACCCAGTCTATTGATACTGATACAAAAATTGCACTGTTAACAATAACATTTTGAATATCTTTGTACTATTTCTTGAGTACCCTGACACATAAATGATAAATACATGCCTAGGAGTGGGATAAATAGAGAAAGGCATACACACATGATTTGTCTTCATTTTGAAGCATTTATTTTGAAATCTCACCACAACATGTTCATTTGGGAATACTTACTTAAGAATCATAGTCATTGTTTCTTTACGATCTTTTCCTTGGAAAGGTAGTGTACCAGTGAGCATTTCAAACTACAGAAAGGTAAAACAGAGGTATTAGCCAATAAGTATAAAATTTCAAGTCCAGAAGGTTAAAAGTAAAAATTCTCCTCTTCTTAATTATAACTAAATCTTCTAAAATTGCTACCTATAGAAAGTCCTTTTCTCCTTTTCTCTTGTTTAAAACTGCATCAAATCACTCTATTGTAGTGATATTTAATATGCAAGCTGTTCTATAATACATTATAGTTTTTAAAGTAAACACCTATGTTTCTACTATATTTACTACTGAATTTCTTGATAACTCATAAAATATAAATAACCAAACTATTTTATTCTGCAGAAATCAATTGTGGGGCTGGAGAGATGGCTCAGTGGTTAAGAACATTGCCTGCTCTTCCAAAGGTTCTGAGTTCAATTCCCAGCAACCGCATGGTGGCTCACAGCCATCTGTAAAGAGATCTGATGCCCTCTTCTGGCTGCAGAACATACCTGCAGACAGAATACTGAGAATACTGTATACATAATAAATAAATCTTTAAAAAAACCTGATAATTTCTTTAAACAAAGAAATCAATTATGTTTTAAATGGCATTTTTATTACTTTATAAATAATACCAATCAAAATTCCCACTTCCTCTCCTCCTCCCACTTCCGTCCTGCTCCTCCCCTCCCCCCTTCCCCCACCCCCTTCCAGTCCTAAGAGAGGGCAAGGCACCCTCCCCTCTGGGAAGTCCAAGGCCCTCCCCACTACATCCAGGCTTAGGAAGGTATGCATCCAAAGAGACTAGGATCCCAAAATTTAAATGGCATTTTTAAAGTGTAAATATGTGACTAGTCTAACAGACTGCCAATTTCCTATTAAGCTTTTTTTTTTCCCCTCGAGACAGGGTTTCTCTATAGCTTTGGAGCCTGTCCTGGCACTAGCTCTTGTAGACTGGGCTGGCCTCAAACTCACAAAGATCTGCCTGCCTCTGTCTCCCGAGTGCTGGGATTAAAGGCCACCTCCCAGCCCTATTAAGCTTTTTTTTTAAAATTTTTTTTATTTATTTATTATGTATACAATATTCTTTCTGCGTGTATGCCTGAAGGCCAGAAGAGGGC
>NC_022026.1:50373003-50376211 GCF_000317375.1 Microtus ochrogaster
TTTTTGTTTTTCAAGACAGGGTTTCTCTGTAGCTTTGGAGCCTGTCCTGGGACTCTCTTTGTAGACCAGGCTGGCCTTGAACTCACAGAGATCAGCCTGCCTCTGCCTCCCGAGTGCTGGGATTACAGGCGTGCGCCACCATCACCCGGCTGTTTTTTAAAGGGTTATTGCCAACAGATTTATCTAAGAGGCTTTTGCAAAGAATAAACATTATTAATGCTTTTGGGCTTTTCTAACACAAAGTTGTTATTTATAAAGTTCATGCTTGATAACTGCCAAATCAAGTTAACAAATGACACCCCCAAACTCCCACTCTCCTAATGATTTAGATTTTGCATTGGGCTGTATTCACATATATTTTAGGGTACAAGCAGCTCATGGGTTGCAAATTGAACATATACTATAGAAAAATCAAAGGAAATATATTTTGGCCTTTTCAAATTAGGATGAGATAGAAGCAACCAGTAGGTTCTCTAATCCTACCTTTCAGGCAATCATTTTATTTGGTTATTTAGTATTAATAATAGAAAATATTGAAAATCAAAGAACTAGCTTTTCCCTCATAATATGCCCTGCTAACTCTCACTTGAAAAACAAAAGAACTTCCACCCCTAAAAAGTCAAGCCTTACCATCAACACACCGAAAGACCACCAGTCAGCACTCTGAGTATGACCTCTCCGGTTGACTACTTCTGGAGCCATATATTCCACAGTTCCACAAAAAGAATAAGCCTTCTTTTCATGGTCAATAGACTCCTTACTTAGGCCAAAATCTGCCAAAATAAATACTGAATTAATAAATATCTGAAGTATTTTACATAAATTTTAAACTCTGAATTCTAATACTTATTTATAATTAGGAATATTAGCCTAAAATTTTAAGTTAACTGCTTAATTTTTTAAATCATAATCAACCTTAAAAGAAATATAAGAAAGAATATTTTAATAAAATGAGGACTTTTACCAGTTAACTTGATGTGACCTTCTTCATCAAGAAGTATGCTGAAAAAAAAAGTCAGAAAGTGTCTTTAAAGTACTCTCCACTGAGACACACAGAAGTTGAAACTGAAATTACTCCACCATCAGCTGACCACACTTACTCTAAAGAGTTACTTTAAGCCACAAGTAATGATTAAGAAAACAGCTCAACAGGCTATCCTTTTCCATGGTGCTTTCTCTAATGCTCTATTGAGGTGACCTGTCTAAATCTTCTTGTCCATGCATACTAAACATATGAAGTAAATATTCAATCTAAATTCTTTTTTTTTGAGACAGGATCACACATGAACTCAAGGCTTTCCTTCTGCTTCAGTCTTCCCTGGGATTGTAAGAGTACACTATTCTACCTGGCTCCTCTGGGTAATTATATTATAACCTCAAAATAAAAGAGAAATATTAAAAAATTCTAAAAATATTTGTTGAATGAAGTGAGTCTACAGAGGGTTTAAAAGGCATTCCTAATAATCCTTGCTTCTTTAGTAAAAGGGATGTATAAAGGCACAGAGGAAGAGAATATATGGGTATTTATTGAGTTATTTGGGTCATCATGGGGAACATCTGAAAAAGATCACCTAAGTATGTAGTTTGGACAGATCATTTTTTTGGGGGGGGGTCCTTTCTTCCTTCTTTCTCCCAAATATGACACCCCAACCACAATTTCTCCTCCCTCTCTCCTCTCCTTCCAGTCCTTCCCCCAACGTCCCCCTCCCCTCCATCCACTCTTCCTTCTTTCCTTCAGTAAAGGGCAGACCTCCCAGGATATCAACTGAACACGGCATAACAAGCTACAATAGAACTAGGCACATACCTATATTAAGTCAGAGACACCCCAACTCCCACTGTTAGGAGTCCCCCAAGAACACCATACTACACAACCATAACATGCATGCAGAGGACATAGGTCAGACCCATACAGGCTCCCAGATTGTCAGTTCAGTCTCTGTGAGCCCCTATGAGCCTAGGTTCATTGATTCTGTGGGCCATTTTCTTGTGGTGTCTTGGACCCCTGGCTCCTACAATCCTTACTTGTCCTCTTATACTATGCCTAATGTTTGGCTGTGAGTCTCTCCATCTTTGAGCAGATAACTTTTGTCGGGGGTAATGGCAAACTATGGAGCCACAGGAAGGACTAAAATACTAAGCTATAAACCCATACTTGTATTTTGGGAAGGCATGCTAGTATACTAACTTGAAAACTCAAATAATAAGATATCCTATAATATAGGCATTTTCTTACTTTTAATATGAACTAAAAGGAAATCAAACTTGGACAGAAAAATTAACTTTTTAATTATTCCTTTTGAGACAAAATTACATCATTTCCCCCTTGCCTTTGCTCCCTACCCCCAAAACTCTCATATACCTGTCTTTCAAACTCATAGCCTCTTTTTTCTCATTTACTTCATTTTATTTTATTTTTGGGTTTCCAAGGGTTTCACTGTATAGCTTTGGCTGCCCTAGAACTTTGTAGACCAGGCTGGCCTCAAACTCACAGAGATCTGCTTGCCTCCGACTCCTAAGTGCTGGGATTAAAGGCATGTACAACCACTGCCAGCTTTTCGTTGTTACTGCATGCATATGTTTATATATGCATATATTCCTGATATAACCTCTTCAGTCTGTATAATGTTACTCGTATACATATTTTCAGAGCATATCATTTGGCTTTGGATAATCAATTGGTGTACTATTTCCTAGATAAGACTATTTCTCCTCTTCTCAGGATTCCTTAGTTTCCTGTAGTTCTTTGTGCAGGGATGAGGCAGGCCTCTTGGGCTTTCTCCTGTTCAAGTTAGTCACCAGCTTTCTTAATATAGCAATCCAAACATAATTTTACACTGGAGTTTAGCACTAAGAATAATTTAGAAGGGACATATTTTTCAAGTCATTTTCATATCAAGCTACTTACTAGGAAAAATTACTTTTAAATATATTTATTTATGAAGCAGTCCAGTATATTTAGGGGACATAAAAGACACTAATAAGGGCCAGAGAGATAACTCAGTGGGTGAAAGTGCTTGCTATGCAAGCCTGATGATGGTCTAAGTTTGATGCCTGGAACCTACAGTGGAAAGAAAGAACTCAGTCCTACATGCAGTTGTCTTCTGATCTCTATACAAGTGCCGAAGAACATGCATACGTACACACGCACACACACACACACACACACACACACACACACACACACACACACACACACACACACGCA
>NC_022026.1:50376311-50457456 GCF_000317375.1 Microtus ochrogaster
GCACGCACACACACACGCACACACACACGCACACGCACACACGCACACACACACACACACGCACACACACACACACTTACTAAATAAACAAAGACACTAATTGGATGGTGGAAATATGGCCCTTTCTATTTAATAAATAGAAGATAATTCTAAAAACAAAACAAATCTCAATCTTCAAGTTATTAGTAATTCTGAGAGTTATAAAGAGAAAATCTGGATTTAAAACAATGTATCACTTATACTTTCCAGATCAAATATATTTTTTAAAAAGAATTTTTTTGTCATTAGTATATAAAACAAGCGAATTTCTAAAATAAAAAATGCTCATATTTGCCTTTGAAAGAAATATTCAACTAATGTTCTCAGCTATTAATGAATACTATAAATATTTTATTATAACAATTTTAATTTAAAAGAACCTAGAAAGCTGATGGGAATAGTGACTTAAGTCTTTAATCTCAGCATTTGGGAGGCAGAGGCAAGCATATCTCAATAATCTTTGTGAATTAAAAGCCAAACTACATGAAAAATATATATAAAATGTAAGAAGCATGATAGTTTCTAAATGATCCCTTTATAGGCTTTCATACGAGCACATCCTTTATATTTTGTCACAATACACAATTGTATCAACTTCAAGTAAGTAGTATTTAAAATACTCAGTTAAAATTCAGGTGTGGTGGCATAGAACCACACTCAGAACACTTAGGAAGTGGAGGCAGGAGGCTTAAGAGTTCAGGCCCAGTTCTGGCTACATAGTCAGTCCAAGGCTAGCCTGGACTATGTAAGACTGTTAAAAACAAAACCCCAAAGGCCAAAGGCCAAAGAGTAAGAAAATTAGTAATGGTTATTGCTTTATATACTAAGAAGCAACGAATTTTATGTTTTTAATTTTTGATTTATTTTCTGTATATGGATATTTTGCCTACATGTATGTATGTGCACCATGTACATGCCTATTGGTCATGGAGACTAGAAGAGGCCACTGGATACTCTGAGACTGGAGTTACAGATGATTGTGAGCCTCCATGTAGGTGCTGAGAATCAAACCTGGGTTCTCATGAAGAGCAGTAAGTGCTTTTAACTCCTGAGCCAAATCCCCAGTCAAACATGCTTTGTTTTTTGAAATGGGTTTTGGCTATGTTGCACAGGCAGGTCATGAACTCAAGTGATGTTCTCACCCTAGCTTTCTGTGTAGTAGGTCTACTACAGACATGTGGATCTCACCTCAATAAAGCTGTTTAAAATTTTTAAAAATATTCTTTATAGAGCAAGGCTCCTGCTTATATCCTTGGAAAAAGAAAAAAACAACTCCTGTGTACATATTATATAATATCAGTTTATCGATGAGTGCCAATATAAGAGCTATGGAAAATTTGCTTGTGACATTTAAAATTAGAAATTTTAAGAGTAAATTTTCTTTCTTTCTGTTTTTTTTTTTGAGATAGGGTCTCTCTATGTAGTCCTACCTGTCCTAGAGCTTGCTATGTACACCAGGGTGGCCTCAAAGATCCACCTAGCTATGTCTACCAAGTGCTGGGGATAAAGGTATGCATCACTGTGGATGGCAAAGAAGATATTTCAAGCCCAGTGTTGTTGGCACATGCCTTTAATTCCAGCACTCGGGAGGGAAGCAGAGGCAGGTGGATCTCTATGAGTTTGAGGCCAGACTGGTTTACATCGTGAGTTCTAGGACAGCCAAGACAGGACTGTTTCACAGAGAAATCCTGTATCTAAAAAACAAACAAAAAAGATATTTCCAATAAATGGTATTTTGGAGAAAGGGTTAGCTCTATACCATTCTTCACAGAGCTAAGTTAAAAAAAAAGAAACAGTATAATTAGGAGAAAAATATTATCATGCGATTGGGAAAAACTCTTCAACCAATAAGTCTTTGGAGAAAACACAAAAGATTAGTTGACCCAATCAGACAAAAAAATACGTGTGGATTAAAACAATGTAAATACATTTTAAATGAAAAGATTTGTAAATATATGTGGAATGATTAAAGTTCTCTCTTTTGCCAGGGAAGCTGTGGCGCACGCCTTTAATCCCAGCACTCGGGAGGCAGAGGCAGGCGGATCTCTGTGAGTTTGAGGCCAGCCTGGTCTTTAGAGCTAGTTCCAGAACAGACAGGGATACATAGAAAGACCCTGTCTCAAAAGAATGAAAGTGAAAGTAAATCTCAAAGTAAATGAAAATAGGTTAGCCGGGCGGTGGTGGCACATGCCTTTAATCCCAGCACTCGGGAGGCAGAGGCAGGCGGATCTCTGTGAGTTCGAGACCAGCCTGGTCTACAGAGCTAGTTCCAGGACAGGCTCCAAAACCACAGAGAAACCCTGTCTCGAAAAACGAAAAAAAAAAAAAGGTTAACAGTGTTGTTTAACAAAGATTTTACAAGCTTAAGATCATCTAGTGTTTGCAGACGTGAAGCACAGTACTATAATGAAGTGCTGTGGATGGAGATCTGTGAAGTCATTGTATTTTATGACCCCTACACAGCTGGATCATACTAAATTCAATATAATAGCACGGCTCCTTACTTTTCTGGTTTTAAGTCTCTATAGATTATTCCCAGGCTATGCAGATGATCTAAAGCAAGTGCAAGTTCAGCCAAGTAGAATTTGACATCTTCTTCTGTGAACATCACCTAAAACAAAATAATATTCCCAAATTTATTTTCTTCTTATGTCTACGATTTTTATGTGAGGCTCTATGTAAGACTTTAAATATTCAATCTGTAAATATGTTAATCAGATATAGATTTAGTTACAATTTACTCGTGAAAGAAATTTGTAAAATGGCCTAATCAGTTAAGTATAATCACTTGCTAAATGGTAATTATGCCTTGTTACAGCAATGATTGTTTAGCATATTAACATTTTAGAAATGAAAATATTCTTGAGAATAAATGCTGAATTGATAGTACCAATTATTAAGGATGTTTATTGAAACATTATCAATTCTGGAAAATAAAGACTACGACAGTATTGGGGTTAAGACAAATCCTCCATGTAAAGTGCTGCTTTAAGTATAGTCAAAAGATAGGAAAATAATTTTTTTGACTCAGTTTCTTGAATGAAAGAATTTTATGTTATAAGAGAGTATGAACACATGCAACATTGAAATAACAAAGCTTTACTTGAAATAGGATCAGTAGAAATAAATTAAAAATAGATGTTAATTATATACCTCTTTGGATAAACGTGTAAACAAATCTCCTCCCCTGAGAAAATCCAAAATAAGATACAACTTCCCTTCAGTTTGAAAAGCTGAATGAGGAAACAAAATTTCTGTTTAAACCATTGTAGTTTACTTTTTAGGCTATATTAAATCAATTCATTCATAAATGAATATTATTTTTAGCAAATAAGTGATAACAGAAATCTAAACTTATTTCTACATAGAAGAAAACATTGATTCTCTTAGTTTCAATGAGGAAATGTCAAATATAGTGTGTCCTATCAGGGAACAAAATTTTCTACAGGCAAGACTTCCCTCAAGAATGCTACCATTCTAAATGTGATCAGTAAGAAAAACTCACACCAAAAAGATATCTTTAACCATGAGCTATCATACAAAACTATGCCACAGAGGTGGGTTCATTAGATTTAATGACATAGTACAAGGATTTTATGGGTTTTTTTTTATTGAGAAAAGGAAAAAAAAAGTATCCGCCTCCTCCCAGCCTCCCATTTCCCTCCCCCTCCTCCCACCCTTCTTCCCCTCCCCCAAACTCCTCTCCCCCTCCCTCTCCAGTCCATAGAGCAGTCAGGGTTCCCTGCCCTGTGGAAAGTCCAAGGTCTGCCCCCCTCCGTCCATGTCTAGGAAGGTGTTTTTTAACATTGAGAAATAGCACTTGACTTCCAGAGAAAAAGAAAGGTAGGTGATAGAAGTTTTAGGATGCTGATATTGGGCCTCTTCCTCACCTTCAGTTTGCGCTAACACACAAATACTATAAAGTGGTGGTGCAGTGTTATGTATCTCTATATATTTTAGTGTATCTGAATATACTCTGGGGGAGAGGGGATAGAGGTGAAGGGATAAGGTGAGAGATGGTTCAAAACTTACCATAATGCAATTTGACAATGAAAGGATGATTGACTTCTACCAAGATATCACGCTCCATTTTTGTCCGAACACGGTCTCGAACTATAAAGGAGTGAGTGCACATATGATACAATGCAAGTATTTTTCAAAGGTAATATTAAAAGAAATTCTTTTTAGATTGCATTTTAAGTTAAATTTTGCTGATATGCATAAAACACAATTTTTATTGATGCTGAGTTTTTAAAATCTAGAAAAATAACTTTTGCTACATTACCTAATCAAAAGCCAACTATGTATATTTATAAACCTTAAGCTCCAAGTTAAAAATATATTAGTATTGGGTCTAGAAGCATTTTAGTTGAAGTTGTGGAAAATGGTAAAAAGCATGTGAGTTTTTTAAAAGACAAGACATTTCATGAAATATTAAAACAATAACCTGAAATAGGTTTCAATACTTTTACTAACCCCATCACCTCAACAAATGTTCACAAAGTATCTATAAAATGTGGCAGACTTGGTAAAGGATAGATATATCCCAAGCCAAAGTGGTCTTTGAGGGAGGGAGAAAAGAGGAGGGGTAGATTGGAAATGTACAGCTGAAAGAGCCAAAGGTTTAGTTTTGCTTTTTTTTTAAATTAAAAAGATATTGATTCTAATTTGTATAATCATGAGTAAGTTACTTATTTAAACTCTCTGGGAATCTACAATCTCAGCTACCTTTCAGGTATAAAATTGTACCTTTGATGTAATTGTGATTACCTGGATAAACGTTAATACCTAAAGCCTGTGTGTATGAGGTATTCAAATAATGGACTATTGTTATTATACCAAAAGGCAGTAGTGTGAATATGTCTAATGGGCAGTTTATTACCAGTGTTAAGTATTACTGGAGTCAGAGAAAGGCAAGATCAGTTTTACTTGTAGAGAAAGACTAGAAGTCTAGAAGAAGGAGCAGGGTTAAGATATAAGCTCTAAGACTCTTCTACTTGGATTGCCCAGTTGGATGGGAAAGACAGGTTCTACAAAAGACCAAGTATGGAATACCAACACCTGAACAGACATGGAAGCATAAATGATGACTTAGAAGGAGCCGTATCAGTGTAGAAACAAAGGTTCACTATAGGGGACATGGTATATGGAGGATCCAGATTCACAACAAATTAAAATACTGGGAAGAATTTGGGTTTGTGGCAAAACACCTTTCTAGAAACAAACATTTCCTGAGTAAAGCCTAGGCACTAGAGCTAGAGTAAACTCAAAGGCTTGAATACAGTGGGGACAAGAACTAAGTAAATGATCAGAAAACATTCTTAAAGCCGGGTGTAGTGGCATGTGTCTAAGCCAGGTGTAGTAGCATGTGTTTGTAATCACAGCATGTTGGCAGTGCAGGCAGGAGCATTACATGTTCAAAGTTATTCTCAGCTATGTAGTTAGCTTGAGACCAGCCAGGGTTTCAGTAGACTCTGTCTCAAAAAGCCAAACTGAACCAAAACAACAACAAAAAAGTTCAAAGTTTCTGTTAGTGATTAGGTCAAAAGAAAGATGGGGTGCGTGTGTGCGGGGAAACTTGAGTTGGTTTTACTATTAATTCAAGAGAACCACAGATATTTAAAACATAGAAAAAGACCTCTGGGAAACAAACCCCAGTGAGAGATGGCTCAGTGGGCAAAGGTACTTACTACTAAGCTTGATGACCTGACTTTGATCACTAGGACCCATGGTGGATGAAGAGAACAAACTCTAGTAAGTCATTCTCTGAATATGAGAAGGAATAAGAAGGAATGCTGTTTGTGTCTCCAAGACTATATATAGAAAATTGTTTTATGTAAGGATGCATTGATGCATAAAGTCTTTTTTTTGGCTGACAGACCACCATAGCAGGACAAAATTCCCCATTTATTTAATCTAATGTCATTAACTTCTAGTTGACCCCACTCAGGGTATTAGTAGAAACTTTGATTTGGAAAGACTTCTAGGTAAACATGGGTATTCTGTTAATTATAATTCTCAAACCCCACTAAAGTGAAACTAATAGAAAAATGGCAGTAGCAAGCTCTTATTTGCAAGGGGTATGTTTTAGGGCTTTTCATGGACACCTAAAACCACCCAAATACCAAACCTGCAGATACATACCTATGATAAAATATAATTTACACAACACACACAGTAAGAAATAGATAAAAACAAATAATAAAAGTTCTTTGAAAGTGTTCTCATTCTCAGTCACTTTTTTTCCTCCCAAAACATCTTACTGAAATTTCAGCTTTTCACTTAAAAGAAGCTCTTTATGACTTTGTTTTGGCATGTCTGAATTACCAACATCATTAATTTTGTGTTTTGAATAAATTATTACCATAAGTTTTGTTTGAAATTTCCTAGAAAACATGAGACAAAAATAAAAACAAAACAAAAAACAAGAAAAGACAAATATAATAAAATTTAGGGAATCATCCAGAAAGCACAACATACTCAAAACTAGGTTTTATGAAATAGAGAACACATGACAAAAAACTTTCACAAAACTTGAAAATATGAGTCCCTAGACTGAAAGGAACCACCCCATATTTGGTATGATGAAATTTTATATCATGCACTCAAAGATATTGCTTCACAAATTTCAGGACACAAAGATAAAGAAGATTTTATCTATAGACTTCCGGAAAGGAAGAGTTGCTAGCACACAAAGGACTGGCGATCAGAATGGAAATAACCTTGTCCTGGAACACAGGAAACAAGAAGACAATGGAAACAGTACTTTCAAATATCTGAGGGAACTTATTTGTGCCCTAGAATTATAAACCCGATCAATTTATAAATTCAGTAAAGGGGCAGAATATACTTTCAGACATGCTACATGACACAAATTTTACCATTCAGTTGTCTTTTCTGTAGTAGCTACTAGGAAATACATATAACCCAAACTAGAAGGTATACTGAGGTAAAGAATCCAGAAAAAGGAAATAGAGCAAAGATATAAAGGCTACAAGTCCCACTGTACTATTTCATTCAGTTCCGATCAATTTGTAAAGCACAAATAATGAGAACATTGCTGGGAAGATGTGGACATGAAAACTGTATGGGTGGCAGTATAAAGGAACTAAATCCTAAAATCATCCATGTTGTGAAGTAAACAGATTATAGCTCCAAATGAAACAATCAAAGAATTGCAAAGATAAACATGGACTGTGAAAGTAAATGTGAGAAGCAGCAAGTCAGCAACTCTGGAAGGGTCAAGAATTAGGATAGACAGGGAGAAGGAGTTGAGTATAGTTGTCTTATATAACAAAACTTTCATAAAAATAAGGTACATATTTAAGAACACATCCAAAATTATCTAGAAGTCTACAATTCTATAACTCTGATGTTTACACACACATTCTAGAATTTCCTTCCATAGCTTATATCTATATCGTTTTACATACTTGTGATAGCCCAATGTGTTATAATTTTTATTTATGTTTTTATTAATTTCCATAATCATATGTAAAACACTAATTTTCATTTCATGTGTATGAGTGGTTTGCCTGCATGTATGCCTGTTACCACATCCATGTAGCTCCTTTTGGATTCTCTGGAACTACACTTAGACAGTTACGAGCCGCCTTATGGATATGGGGAATTGAACCTGGACCCTCTGAAAAGCAGCAAGTGCTCAACAACATTTTATTTAATCATATTTTATACTAATTATAATACCATAATTTTCCCAGCATTCCTTTTGCAACAGCTATGAATTTTTTCATATGTCAATGTTTCTGTGAATATTTTCAAGAGTAGGAACTCATTTTGTAAGGCTATTTTCTGAGGCTAATTCAGCAGCATTAATGACAACTTTGTACTTAATGCAAAACAGCTTTTCAATGATGCGCCATTATATGAAATGACTCAGTATTGGTTAGTATGCATTTTTTCTTAAAATGCATATTATTTAATATATATTTTTGTTTTAAGCAATAGTCATTTCCTCAAAGATTTTTAAAAATTATTATTTTATTTTATTGGGTTTTTTTTTGTATGTATGGGCCTTCTGCCTGCATGTATATTTATGCATCACTTGCATGTGATTAGTGTCCACAAAGGCCAGAAGAGGGCAGTAGATCCTCTGGGACTGGAGTTGTAGATGGTTGTGAGTCACCATGTAGATACTGGGAACTGAACCTGGGTCCTCTGAAGAGCAGCCAGTGTAATTAACCACTGAATCATCTCTCCAGTCCCCACTCAAAAGATTTATCTTCCTAAATAAGCTTTATTCAAAGTCCTTTACATAAGGTTGTAAAAGTATGTCTTATTAACTCCTACTGGTACACCACTATTTTTACATTCATTCATTGGAATTCTATGGCAAGGAAGAGATTTCTTTTCTTCTTCATTAACTACAGATTCTTAGTTAATAAGCATTTAATATGCTTAATAAACTGTTATTACTAGTAATTATTGCAGAGGTCAAAGCATCCTAGAGACAACTCCATATATAATGTTTTTCTGTGTGACAGTGTGTATATGTGATAAATGTATGTGTTGGATGTATATACATGTGTATGTGTGTGCATGTGTGTGTGTGCTTATGTGTGTTTATAGGCCAAAGGAGGATGTCAGGTGTCCTACCATTCCCCTACTTTATTACCTTGAGACAGGATCTCTCAGTAAACCTAGAGTTAGCTAATTCCAGATATCCTTCTGTCTCTGCCCTAGAGAGTGCTGTGCTTACAGGCATAAATGTAGCTACACTGGGCTTTTGTGTGGGTGGTAGGATCCCAACTTGGCTCCTTACACTTTCCCAGCAAGTGTTACAAACTAACACATCTCTTCAGTCTATCAACTTCTTATAATAATACAATATTTGAAGCATACATTTATCTGTTCCCTATAGAAACTATTTTACAATATATAAAAGGTTAACTTTAAAAAATATTTATGTGCACAGCAAAATTTTGCATGTATTTCTGGGTACCATATGTGTGACCAATAGCTGAGGAGTCCAGAAAATAGAATTGGATTCCCTATGAATAGAGTTACAACTGCTCATGAGCCACCAGGTGGGTGATGGGAATAGAACCCAGATTCTCAAGAATAACCATTGATCTTAATCACTGAGTTCTCTCTGTGTCACCTACAAATTTTTATTGTCGATTTGCTTGTTGAAATTTGCAAATCTCCTTCTGAGGTTTGACATTAAAATATTATGAAATTCAGATAGGATGAAGTTTGTTATGGTGCAAGACTTAAGAGAAAACTAGACTAATTGTTTTTCAAGTAGCTAAACAACTTGAGAAACCATTACTTCATTTCCCATTGTTCTATTTACTGGCTTTAGCAGGCAGAACAGTAGGTACTCAACACCTGTGACAGATATAGTGAAATTTAATATATATTTTGGCATTTTGTTGGACTGATTTATGTTTGCATTGCTTTCTCCATTATCACTGCTGTAAACAAGCGTTAACATTAGACAGAACTATTTCCGTCTTATTTTTCTTTAAGGTATGTTTTTTTTCGCTAAGTTTTAAGAATTCAACTGGAATCTGGATGTTCAGCTAATGAATTTGAAAGCTAAAGAAGTACAGGATCAACAGCTTTGTCTCATAAGGAATTGGATATTTATCTCCATTTTTAGTATCTTAAGTTTCCAATTTTATAGTTTCCTTCAAATATTATATACAACATAAATCTTGTTAAATATAAGAAAACAAGAAACTTTTCTTGCTTTTGTGAACCAACTGTCAGAGTTCCATGTATGTGATTTCACAACATAGGATTCAGGTGTATAAAATTTTAAAAAGCAGGGACTAAGAAGGAAGTTGCTGAAAAACTTTAGTTGACCAATCCTAGCAAGAATCAAGTAGTGTCAATGCTACAGAAGTAAGGACTACACGGGATAGAAAATGTATTCAGGAAAAGGAGCAAGAAAATGAAAGCAAAGGAGGATGTTTTGTAGAACATGGTGAAATTTCATGGCATGATGATAATATCCACACTGAGTGACTGGGAACACCAGAAATAAAAAATGATCAATACAAATATTCTCTTAGATATTTTAATGCTTTTCAAATTACATGTAAATTTAAGGGAAACAAACCTGACATTGTGAATCAATGCCTAAACTATCTAGAATCTAGAGATATGGCAAAATAAGAAATGTCATTAAATAAAAGGATAATTTAAGTATTTAAACATCTTTGTATATATCTTCTAAATGTCTTTTTACCTATCAGACCCAAATCCTACATTATGTTTTCTTAAATCACTGACTCAGAATCATGTTTGGAGACCAAAAGTCAAGAAGACAAAATCCTAAAGAATTAATGCTATTTTGCATCTAGGTGATGAGTACGTTTTCCAAAAAATTCAAATAATTTTCAGATGACTAAAACCCAGTTTTAATCTTCTCAAAATCTACTTGCCTAAAGTCCAAGATGAATTGATAATCCTTTTCTAACATGGCAAGTCCTGTTCTCAAGCCATATGATTCTTAGCCTAGTAAGAAAGTCATTGGAAGTCAGTCTAAATTTAAAACTGTTAACAGGACCCAATTCAGAATCTAAGTGGCTTCAGGATCATGTGAGCTCTACAGAGACCTTTCAGCTTGTTTAGACTACATGAACATGGCAAATAGCAGCAGCACTTACCTTTCAGTGTGGCCTTCTTTAATACCTTCATGGCATAAAGCTGTCTAGCATCAGAGCCTGAGATTTTTTTAACTAAGAATACCTATATTGAAATGACAGAAAATAAACATTACAAAGAATCACAAAATTCCTTTATTATAGTAAGAACCCATTATATATATAAATATATTCTAACATATTATAAATGCATTTTATCCAAAATATTATCAAGTATTAAAAAAGTTATAAACAGTAGTTATAGATTGACATTTCAATATAAGTGACTGATTTTTTTTCATTTTGTGGTTTGCCAGTTCCAAAGGAGCATGTAATATATAGAATAAGACAAAAAAAGTCTTTCAACTATAAATATAGCACCTAGAAAACAGCCCCACACCTTCACAGCATACCACACAAGATGGTGGCTCTGCTTTATCAAAACAAAATTCTTCTGAGTCCCTCAATTTTTCTGGGTGTTGGGGTATAACCTGGGATTCCATTCACCCTGGGCAACCACTCTACTGCTAAGCAATAGGCCCAGTCCCACACCACAAATCTGTTTTCTGTTAGTTTTTTTTTTTTAAAAAGAATCTGGTTTACCTTCTCCATTACCTTCTTGTCACCTTCCCCTTCCTAACTAGTTTTCCTTCTACTGTCATGTCTCTTCTTAATGGTGACCCAATGAGCTTAACTAGGGTTGCTTACAGGAGCATGGGCAAATTACCAGTGACTATCCACTGAAGAAAATGTCCCTCCCTTCCTGAGCTACCATTAACTGTCTATGAATTCTCAAGGCCCTTCTGAATTACCTCTTTCAAAATTCTTACACTGGGGCTTCTTGTGACAAACTTCTGTTGACACAGTTACTCACAGATGAAGGTCTTTTCTGTGTATGAAAAGTATACACACATCTAGCTCACTGCTGAGGAGAGTCATTTAAAGCATTGCTAATCATGTATCCTAAACATCAATATTTAACGTGACTACGCCTTTACCTTTTTACCAGCAAATCACCATATATATCAAAATATGAAGAACACAAGGCCCAGGATTATTATTAAGCATCTTCAATTTTCATATATTTGGGGGTATTTTGAAAAGCATGTGGGGTTTAGGCAAAATGAATAAGATGTGCTTTAACAGTTGTGCTGTAATATGGCTGACACAAACACTATCACTACATCATACTCACTTTGCCACCAGGCCTTAAAGAGACCTGCTAAACAGACCTGAATTTGTGTGTGTATGTGTGTGTGTGTGGTGTTTGATAGAGAAGGATGCTGGGTGTCCTACTCTATCACTTTCCACTTCATTCCTTTGGGATAGACTCGCTCTCACTGAACTTGAAGCTATTCTGGTAGCTAGTCAAGCTCTAGCAACTTTCCTATCTCTGCCCTTCACAGTGCTGAAGTCATGGGTGTCTAGGGCCACATTTGGCTTTTTACATACGTGCTTTGGATTTGAACTTTGGTGCTCTTATTCAGCCAGTCATTTCTCTAGCTTTTGGACCTATATTTTAACCTATTTCTTACATAATCTTTCAAATCAAGCAGAGTCCCCCACTTTTTATTTTGTTTTTTGAGACTGGGTCTTATTCTGTATAAACCAGGCTGCCCTGGAACTCAGCCTGCCTCAGCCTCCCAAATACTGGGAATAATAGATGTAAGACACCATGCCTGATGGAAAGCAGTGTCCTTGAGCTGCTATGGGTGAGAAGAGAAGCAATTACACCCAAGATTTAAATTTATAGTCAGCAAAAAACAATAAACAAAACCAAAAAAAAATATTAGGGTCAGCTTTTAATTATCTGACTTATACACTATGTGATTAGCAAAAAATCTCAAAGTAATTCATCAATTGATTCTCAGGCAAGGCAGATTTTATTGTTTTGAGAAATGGTACAAAGACAATGGGTAATGGAATCAAATGAAAAGTACCACATCTCACATTGGACCCTAGAGGCAGGATGTGCTCTCCTGTAATTGTGTTCTCATTGCCAGCATTAAGCCCCACCCAGAAGCTCTTTTAGTCAATTATGGGGAGCTGACCTAGAAGGATAACATCACTTTTAATACGTGTGGTTCTAAGGTAGACTGCTGTTCAAATGTCAAAGGCAGTCAGCTATTAGTAATAATTATAATGAACAGAAATAAATTCTAATTGGGTAGAGGAAATTAGGAAATTGCCCTATCAATGTCTTCATTCCATTGTAACAGAAAAATTTGTTTCAGTTCTTTGAAAGCAGCTTCTTAGTGACTTTCAGCATGTCTTAACTTTCGCAGTACCTTCTGAAGCATTTGCAGTGCAACATCATGATGATCTGAGCAGGCAGGCCTACTATACAATGCCAGTTTTATAGCTGCCTAAGTAAGGACTTAGAGAAGTCAAACAATTTGCTTGTGTCACAGTGGGACAAGATCCGGATCATATACCCAGTTCTGGAACTCTGCTCATGGCATTCTTTAACTGTTTGCCAGTGAGCTGCCAGGCTCACTGACAATAGCAGGAGTCCTCACTTGCCCATGCAGCTATTCTAGGCTCTGACAGGTCATCCCTGTTTCCTTGGCTTACACTGGCCTTTAAGGATGAGTAAGAAAGAAGACACCCTATTTTAATGTTTGCTATTTATAGTAAAGCACCTAAAGTACTTTTAAAGAAATAAAGGGAGAGGCATTCGAAAGCTCGAAACTTAAATATTATGTCCCTTGAAATCGAATGTATAAAAATATACTCTGCTATTTGGGTTTGTTGAGGAGTAGGCAATACAGTTAATGCCAGATATGTTTGGCCTTGTATCATTTAATTCTCACTGCTATCCTATGAGGTCAGCACTATAACTCATTAATATTTTTCAAAATTAGATGTTAGGCACCATGCATAGAATCTCTAGTCTAGTGGGAGAGATAGCCAATACGTAATTTTACAAATGAGTAATTACAACTGTAGTGAGTGCCATAAAGTAGAAGTATATAATGTTCCTAAAGGGTATAACTAAGGAATGTGACAAGTAGGGTGGCAGGGAAGTCTTTTCTGAGATCACAGACACAAGAAGAACTAACCAGCTGAACAAAGCTTAGGACCAGAAAAAGGCCAATGGGGTCAGAAAACAGTGTTGGATAACACATAAGCTAATGTTTTAGAGGTGGCTCTGGTGTCAAACTCAGAGGCTCCTCTGCAATTTTAAGAATTTGTTTTTGCTGGCCGGTGATGATGGTACATGCCTTTAATCTCAGCACTCTGGAGGCAGAGGCAGGAGGATCTCTGTGAGTTCGAGGCCAGCCCAGTCTACAAGAACAAGTTCCAGGACAGGTTCCAAAGCTACAGAGAAACCCTGTCTCGAAAACAAAACAAAATAAAACAACAACAACAAAAAGAAAAAGAATTTATTTTTATGATAAAAGCAAAGGGAGGCAGCCAGGGAGTTAATATAACACTACTTCATGCCATTTCTCATGTACATAATTGAGGTTAAGAAAACACATTGGGAAGATACTCTTTCAATAGACCAGGAAAAGATAGTGGCGATGCAGGATAGGATTGCTATGATTTCAAAAATATTTACTAAATCAACAGGATTTGGTGACAGATCATACTGGCTGGGGGTGGTATATGACACAGTGGGGGTTGGAGGAGAGGAGGGAACAGACCTGAAAAAGATGTTAAGAATTGCTCCCCAGTTTCTGCTTATTTAACTGGATGCTATTCATAGTGACAGAAAAACCTGAAATAGGATAGGTTTGGGGGTGGGAACGATTATGAGTTTGGTCTTAGACACACCAAGCACAAAATAAAATGCCTTGGAGACATAAATGGGGGTGAGGAATAGCCATAGAAAGAGTTCAGAGTAAAAACTTAGACTGGAAGCATAAATCTGTGATGTCAGCAGCATGTGAGATACAATTAATATAGGGACATGGAGAAATCAATTAGTGAGGAGTACATGATTGTAGTTTAGAATCAGACGTTAAGGAACTCCTATCTTAAATGACGTGTTAGAATGGGGGAACAGAGCTCTAAGAGATTAACTAACATAATAATAAGTAGAAAAAATGAGTTCAGTATGGCTGACCCAGGGTTTAGACTTATTTTATGGGGGGGGGGGTTTAAACTTAAAACCATCATGTTTTGCTGGCTATTGAGTCTATATTTGGATTAGAAGTATGGTCTGTGTTTAAAAGTGGTTAAACAACCATAATAAATGATCTACATTGGCAAAGAGCTGCTAACCAGCCTCATTAAAATATTCAAGAGCTATCCATTGATGCTATTTTGATGCTTACAGAGCATGACACTTTCCAATGCTTTCTTATAGAATGGTGGTAAGGAATAAACTGCACTGTCAAGTTGGATGTAAGCTCAGAATATCTTACTTGTTGGAAATCTGTTTAGAAAAATCAAGTAGTAGCAGCTTGAGAAGTGGAAAGCAGAAGGACTGTTGGGAGCTTGAGCCTAGTGTTGGCTAGAGAAAGACACTGTCTTAAAATAATTACAACAATACGACAACAAAAAGAAGAGAGTGTATGAAGGGAATGGCTTGTGATTTTTAATAATTTAAGAAGCATGAGAGCTGGGAAAACAGCTTAGTGATACTGTGCTTGCTTATTATGCCCTGAAGCCCGAAGTCTAACCTCCCCATCACAGACACAAAACAAAGTAAAACAAACTAACCCATCCATACACCCCCCAGCAGCATGACAAGAAATGACAGTCTTAAAGATAAAAAATTAGTATGAACATTCAATTTACCAAGGTTTCTACTGTAGTTTTGAATAATTCTATTCTTTTTATACTTACTAAGAGTAAAAATTATAAAAAAGAAAATATTACTGGTAGATAGACTGGTGGCATTTCATAAAATACTTGCTTTCCAAACACCTATGAATTATAAATATCAGCTCTTTTTTGAGACAAGTTCTTTCCTCTAGTCTAGGTTGGCCTAGGCTGGCGTCAAACTCATGGCAATCATCATCCTGTTTTATCCTCCTGATTACTGGGATTATAAACCCAAGACATTAACTCCCTTTAATTCTGAAGATCATTTAAACTTGTATTCAGTTCCTTTTAACTTTTTTTAAAAAAAGGATTTATTATATATAGTTTTCTGCCTGCAGGCCAGAAGAGGGCACCAGATCTCATTACAGATGCTTGGAAGAAAAGGCATTCTCTTAACCACTAAGCATCTCTCCAGCCCCTCTTTATTTTTATTTTATTTTTTGAGAGCATCTTAGACTGGCCTCAAAATCTATGATTCTTCTGTCTCCACCCCTTAAGTGCTGGGATTAGAGGCTTGTGTTATCAGGTATTGTATTATTTTTCTTGTAACTTTTTTGTTTTGTTTTTTAGACAGTCTATGTAGTCCTGGCTGTTCAGGAACTCACTGTGTAGATCAGGCTGGCCTCAAACTCACAGAGATATGCCTGCCTGCCTCTGCCTCCTGAGTGCTGGGATTAAAGGCATACACATTATGCCAAGCCTTCTTTTCAATCTAAACCTATGGCATATCTCTTTCTTTAGGATAGACATGTGTATTTTATTATTTATAATTTAATTTTTTTATTTACATGTATCTATGCCTGTGTCTATAGATGTGAATGTGACCACTGAGGCAAGAAGAGTATGTCAGAACCCTTGAATCTACCAGGAGTTACAGCTGGTGTAAGCTGCCCCATGTGGGTGCTGGGAACCAAACTCTTATCTTTTTAAAGAACAGCAAACATTCTTTAAAAAAAATATTTATAGCCGGGCGATGGTGGCGCACACCTTTAATCCCAGCACTCGGGAGGCAGAGGCAGGCGGATCTCTGTGAGTTCGAGAACAGCCTGGTCTACAGAGCTAGTTCCAGGACAGGCTCCAAAGCCACTGAGAAACCCTGTCTCGACAAACCAAAAAATAAAAATAATAATAATAATAAATTATTTATTATGTATATGGTGTTCCTGTACATTCTTGCCAGAAGAGGGCACCAGATCTCATTTTATGATGGATGTGAACCATTATATGGTTTCTGGGACTTGAACTCAGGACCTCTGAAAGAACAGTAGGTGCTCTGAACCTCTGAGCCATCTCTCTAGCCCACAGCAAGAATTCTTAATAACTGAATCATCTCTCCAGCCCCATCTACATATATTTTAATGAATATATAATTATATATAGGGTATAATATGACAATTTGAAAATTTTATGTAATGAATAATGACCACATCTGAGTAATTAGTATTTTCATATCATTAAACATTTATAGTCAATTGTGGGGTGGTACATGTGTCTATAATCCTAGGACTCAGGAGACTGGGGAAGGAGGGTTGTGTAGCCTACCTGGGCTACACAGTAAGATCCTATGCCCCCCAAAGATGTCAACTTTCTTTGTGCTGAGAAGCTTCAAACTTCTTTTCTAGTTCTTAATAATATATGTAATAGATTGTTGTTATCTATAGTCATGCTATTGTGCTATAGAACATTACATTTTATTCCTTCTATGTATTCAATTTTGGTATCCATTATCTAGCCTTCCTCTATTCCAAACTTTGTGTGATTAGCATTCTACTTTCTACAGTCATAGAATTTCTATAAACTTTGTTGAGAGGTTGAGAGCACACAATGACTTACCTTTCCAAATGATCCCTGCCCTAATACTTTCAAAAGCTCAAACTGGGAAGGATCTGCCTTTTCATGTCCTTCCTTCACATGATGTGTGATTGCAATTTCTTTGATACTGCCTTCTTCCTGTTGAAATAAATAAAAAGAGACAAACACATTGTTAGCCATAATCAAACTATCTTAGTATAAGATACTAGAAACTCTATAACATACAAAACTACTCTTTACTACTTATCAAATTAATAGAAAACTCTGGGCGGTGGTGGCGCACGCCTTTAATCCCAGCACTTGGGAGGCAGGTGGATTGCTGTGAGTTGGAGGCCAGCCTGGTCTACAAGTGCTAGTTTCAGAACAGGCTCCAAAGCTTGTCTCGAAATCCGCCTCCCCAAATTTAGAAAACACATCAAGTAATTATACTTTCAAGGTAAATGTTAGAGAATGTTAAACCATATTAGCTTCTATATAATATTAGCACTAATTATGCCCAAATCTTTATTCTTTCTCTTGGAGATAATTAGAACAGTTTTGAGGGGGAACAAAAGCATGTGAGAACATCTGAAAATAGCAGATTGGAGTACTATAATGTGCCTAGCATGTGACTATACCAGGTGGAAAAAAATACTATATATTAAAGCACTATTTGTTGGGGAGAGGGACTGAAAACTGTTCTAGAGTAAACACAACTGTTTAACAAAGCATACTGAAGAGGAGCAGAAAAAAGGAGAGTGAAGCTTTATGTTTGAAATCTCTAAGTTACTCCCCATTCTCAAAAGAGAGAAAGGGCTAGTAACTCTGAAAACCAGAGTCAGAAAAGATTTAACATTTGGATAAAGGGATTAAACATGGGAAGAAAAGATGACTGTTTTCCACAATAAAACAGTGAAAAATCTTTGGGCTAAGAAAGGATATTTTGAGATAATGTCTTATTATGTAGACGAGGCTGGCCTCCAACTTTTCTCCAGTGCTGGGATTATAGGCATACAACACCACATTCATCTTAATGAAGGATCTTTAAAGCCCCAAGTGGATACTAGAAAATATATAATGTGTACGTAGGATTTTAATTACCTATTTGTGTTAAGATGAACAGATTAATCAAGACTATTTTATGTTATAGACAAAATGGCAACAAAAACCCAAAATTTAGCAAATAAACAGTCATTTCTAATTTGTTGTCTTTGAATGCTGTTTTTTTCTAGATGCATAAATACTTGTAGAAGAATCTAAAAGTGTTATATAAATACTTTTGTTTTTGGAGGTAGGGTCTCACTGTTAATCCAAGCTGGCCAAGATCCTCCTGACCCTCAGACTAGGCATGTGCTACCATACCTGGTTAGCATTTTCTCATACCCTTAAAGGCTGACAATAAGTTCAATGGTGGAACACTTGTTTAACATGTGGAATGCTCCAGCTTTAACCCCAGCACCATATAAACTAACCAACCAACAAAGTAACAAACAAGAATTATGCTGTACAGAGAGTTCTCAAAAAGATTCAAAAAGATACCCTAATGTTTCTGGAAATGCACAGTAAGATGAAAAACTCTCCAGTAGAAGACACAGAGGAATATACCATCTTAGTTCCCAAGGCAGAGGTACTGTGTTGTTCATAGGCTAGACTACTATTTCAGCAGAATTTTAACAACAACAAAATTTTTCTCTGAATATTATCGCATATTTTGTAATTTCACAAGCATCATTTCCTTAATTCTCCTGACAACCCTGTATTGCAGTATTCGAGTAGAACCAAGTATCAGCTGAGTCTAAAATGTTACCTCTTCCTGAACACACTTCTCTCTGACTGAGACTAAGCAGTTACAGTAAGAAAAGCAGGAAGCAAACTATCAAACAATCTTTCCAAAGAAGAAAGCATATGTAAGAGTGGTAAGTAAGATTTGGATGAAAATCCAGCAAATACTTATTATCTATTTTGTATCAAATATGCACTAAGTACTTTTACACCTTATATCTTTATGTTTCATGACAAACCTTTGACTTTTTATTAATGTTTTTGAGGGTGGATGATATACAGAGTAAATTCCCAGATCAGACACAAGCATTTCAGAATTCTAATGTGTTCCCCCCAACTCCATTTACTATGAGAAATTTAACAGATTTTTTTTAATTTATTTATTTATTAAAGATTTCTGTCTCTTCCCTGCCACCGCCTCCCATTTCCCTCCCCCTCCCCCAATTAAGTCCCCCCCCTCAGCCCGAAAAGCAACCAGGGCTCCCTGTCCTGTGGGAAGTCCAAGGAACCCCCACCTCCATCCAGGTCTAGCAAGTTGAGCATCCAAACTGCCTAGGCTCCCACAAAGCCAGTACGTGCAGTAGGATCAGAAACCCATTGCCATTGTTCTTGGGTTCTCAGTAGTCCTCACTGTCCGAAATAGAAAACACTATATCCTGAGTGAGGTAAGCCAGACCCAAAAAGAGGAACATGGGATGTACTCACTCATATTTGGTTTCTAGCCATAAATAAAGGACAGTGAGCTTATAATTCGCAATCCTAGAGAAGCTAAATAAGAAGGTGAATCCAAAGACAAACATATAGGCATCCTCCTGAATATTAACCTTCATCAAGCGATGAAAGGAGACAGAGACAGAGACCCACATTGGAGCACCGGACTGAAATCTCAAGGTCCAAATCAGGAGCAGAAGGAGAGAGAGCACGAGCAAGGAACTCAGGACCGTGAGGGGTACACCCACACACTGAAACAATGGGGATGTTCTACTGGGAACTCACCAAGGCCAGCTGGCCTGGGTCTGGAAAAGACTGGGATTAACAGATCTTTTAAAGGCAAAATGCTTTAAATACTCTGAAGTCTAAAGTTTAAAAGAGATTAAGAAGGGCTAAAGCATGTTGCAGACTCAGGACTCAATTCTAGTTCTAACTTCCAAACAAGGCCCATAAAGTTACACTATTCTAAGGCTGGTGAGTGCTCTTGATTTTCCACCCAAGAACTACAACAGGAACCTATAGACTTAGGCCCCTAGGCTTTGCAGTATTTGTTTTTGACACAGGGTATCACTATGAGTTTAAACTGGTCTTAAACTTCTGGTAAATATCTTCGCCCCAGCCTCCTAAATTCAGCAATTATAGGTATAAGCCAGCATGCTTGGCTCTAACTAGTTGTCTGTCTCTTGCTTCACTTACCTCAGTACCACATGCTTAGTAATAAAATGATTACCACAGAACCACTACTTGGATGCTTAGTGCTTCATAAATTATATACACATAAAAGAAGTTCTCTTTCTTCTCCACACTCAGTGTCATCACGCTGTATTTTAAAGACCAATGGACTGCAAACTTGACTCATGGAGAAAAGATGTCCTTAAATCATATGGCCATGAAGAACTATATACTCTGTAATAGTCTACATTTTAATCAGTTCTTTTTCTTGTGTAAGTGGGATGTGATTCAATTCAGCTACAATCTTTTTGCGTTTTAAAGTCTATAGCAGAAACATATTGTGATGACTTTCACAAGGATGCAACATAAGCAAGGAGAACAGCTCCTGAATCAAGCATTCAGCAGGATCTAGGCATACGGTTACAATGTAGGCTACAATTAGGGGATGGATCTCAAAATAAATACCCCTTACTATTCTCATCATTGATGACAATCCTCCTTTCCTCTCATGTCAATTAAGCCACTAAAAATGCAGGCTCTCTTTGATCTTTTCACCCAATAAATATATACTGAAATAGCAGCTGGATATCACTAGATATCAAGTACAGTGTTTAGAAGACCTTTCATCCTTTCTTCTCCCATTCCAATGGCATCATGTAGCTGTAACCCTTTAATTTTTCATGTAGAAAACTGAAATGGGCATGGTTATGCATAATACCTCATCCTGCCTAGGTCTACTTCTTTTTTGATACATTTTCTGAAAAATATTCAGCTCCAGTTATGTGACTAGATTACTCAAACATCACTGCAAGTTCTCCTAAATTTAATATACTGCCTCATGCTGGCATCTGAGGCCCTTTGCAATATAGCTTCAACCTACTTCTTTATTATATAATAGTCTTTTGTCAGTCTGAAATATTTTTTTCAATTTTTAAAAATTTAGTATGCATATATGTTCCTCTCTACATGTGAATGAGCAAGTGTGTAGGTGTTTATGGAGTTCCTAGATTTCATGCAGTTAAGAAGCACCTGATGTGGCCGCTATGAATCAAACTTCAAACATCTATCTGCAAAAATAGCAAATGCTCTTAACTAGTGAGCCACTGTCTCTAGCCCCAGATATATTTCTTATTCCCTAAAATTTTAATTTCTAAATCAAAGTAATAAGTGCACATGAATAACAAATCAGAACAGCTATGGTAAAAAGCAAGCTGCTTTTCATTTGGTCACCTAGAGTTTTATATTTATTTATATATAAGACAGAGCCCCTCTTTGTAGCCCTGGCTGTCCTGGAACTTGCGATGTAGACCAGGCTGGCCCAAACTCAAGAGATCTGCTTGGTTCTATGTCCTTAGTCATGGGATTAAAGATGTGTGCCACCATATTGCTTAACCCAGATTTTAAAAACAATTAGTTTTGTACTTACTTTGAATATTTATTAAGTTTAAGACATCTTTTCTGCTGTTTGATAGCTGTATTACTTCTACTCAAACGCTTTATTTTCCTGTTTTTGAATAGAATCTTAACTCCTCAATTAGTAAAAGTCAACAGTGCCCATAGTCTTTAAATTTCTCCTGCATGTTGGCAGCTACATTTTTACATTAATAAGCCCATGAAGAAAAGTAATATTCTGCACCAGAAATGCTGAAACATGCCTATAATCCCAGCTCTCAGGAGGCTGAGGCATGAAGAGAAGTAGTTCAAAGTCAGCCTGAGCCAACGTGTGTGTGTGTGTGTGTGTGTGTGTGTGTGTGTGTGTGTGTGTGTTTGTGCACTCTGGTGTTTTTATGCTGAAAGAGAATACCAATGCTCTGTTTTCTGTTTTTCAATTTAAAAAGCACTCTCTGTAGCCTGTAGCCTGATCCTAAATAAGTTAAATGCTTATACAGCAGCATTGACAAATTAAGAGCACACTAGGCAATATAGTCGGTTTCCTTTTATACAGGCCCCTAGCAATGAGTCCCAGGCCAATCCAAGGGGACTTCTTTTCTTTCCTGGCTCAATCTACTATTTTCTGTTATTTTTTTTAAATGTTTCCATCTTTTAGGATTATCCCTTATAGTTTTCTATGAAAGATTACATGGAAGAAAATGTTTTTTTTTTTCAGCTTCCTAAGACAGGTCTTGCTATTAGCACAGGTTGGTCTCAATTCTACCTCAGCCTTCAGAGTGCTTACAAGTATATTGCTATGCCCTGCTGGAAGATTTTCTGAACTGCATAAATTTGTAAATGTCATTATTTTGTCTTCATGTTTGTAAAGTTTGGCTTGATATCAAATCAAGGCTGAACACAATTTTGTCTCAGAAATTTGGTGTCATTTGTCCACTGCCTTCTCGCAACTGTACTGCTTCCAAGATGGTGATACTAGCCTAGGCATACTTTGCAGATCACCTTTTAAAATAACTTTTTACATATAATATTTTCTTTGTATTTTTCTGTTTTTTCTAGACAGGGTTTCTCTGTGTAACAGCCCTGGCTGTCCTGGAACTAGCTCTTGTAGAAAGCTGGCCTCGAACTCATAGAGATCTGCCTGTCTCTGCCTCCCAACTGCTGGAATTAAAGGGGTGTGCCACCACCACTTGGCACATAAAAAATATTTTGGTCACATATCCCCTCCTCCAATCTCTTCCAGTTCTTCCCTACCTCCCGATCCACCAAACTTCATGTTCTTTCTCTTGCAACCCCAAAAAACAAAACAAATTAAAAACAAAGGCCAAGAACAAACACCAAAACGACGACGACAACAACAACAACAAAAGTACACATACAAAAAGCATGGAGTTTATTTTGTGTTGGCCAACTATTCCTGGGTATGTGGCCTGCCTTGGAATGTGGTTGATGTACCCAGTGACAACCCATTGGTAAAAACTGATTTTCCATTTCCCAGCAGGTGTCAATTATGAACAACTTCTTGGTTAGGGATGGGACTTTGTGTCTACCTCTTCTCTGTGCTGTTTTTTAAATTTATTCATGTCTATAAGCATTTTCTTTGCATGTATGTTTATGCACCATGTGCATGCCTGGTGCCCATGGAGGCCAAAAGGGTGTATGATCCCATGGAACTGGAGATACAGATGTCTGTGAGACACAATGTGGGTGCTAAGACTCAAACCTCAATCTTCTGGAAGAGTGGCCAGTACTCATAACCACTGAGCCATCTCTTCAGCCTTAGATGTTCTTTGAAAAATGTATTTAATATATATTTGTTATGTGTGTGTGTGTGTGTGTGTGTGTGTGTGTGTGTGTGAGAGAGAGAGAGAGAGAGAGAGAGAGAGAGAGAGAGAACGTGCAGGGCAAAGGCCAACTCTGTAGAGTGAATTATCTCCTGCTATGTGGCTCTTGGGACTGAACTCAGGTAGCCAGTATTGGCAGCAAATGCCCTTAATGACTGAGGCATCTTGCTGGCCTTCATTACTCACTTATTTATAGTTTTTTTGAGACAGGGTCTCACTATATAATCTTGGCTGACTTTATTTTTTTCTCCACACTAATGAAGAAGTCAGAGTCTGCTTTCTCTCAGAATACAAGGTACTTAGATAATTTTATCATCTTTGAATTCTTTATCTCTATGGGGAACTCTAATATTTAATAATTTCCTTCCAATCATTTTTCAGGGTTTCTATTTTTACAACTTTCCTTTTGGTTGAATTTGGAATTATATATATTTAATCTCTTACGTCTGTATGTACTTTCTGAGAAATTTTCTTGATCATCTTCCTTCCCATTTTTATACTGAATTTTTTAAGACAGAGTCTCACTATGTAGCTCTAGCTGTCCTGGAACTCACTCTGTAGACCATGCTGTCCTCAAACTCACAGAGATCCACCTTACCTCTGCCTTCTGAGTGCTGGGATTAAAGGTGTGCACTACCACTGCCTGGATTGACTTCTTCCCTTAAATCCCTCATTGTGTAGCCCAGGCAGACCTTGATCTTGAACCAATCCTCCTACATGAGCTTCCCAGTGCTGGGATTACAACTGTGCACCATCACACCTAGTTTTATGTGGTAGGGATACCCTAGTGAATGTTGCTTTAAGTGATACATGAGTACTTTTGCTACCACAAAATATCCTTATTATTTTTTTTTTTTTTTTAGTTTTTCGAGACAGGGTTTCTCTGTAGCTTTGGTTCCTGTCCTGGAACTAGCTCTTGTAGACCAGGCTGGCCTCGAACTCACAGAGATCCGCCTGCCTCTGCCTCCCGAGTGCTGGGATTAAAGGCGTGCGCCACCACCGCCCGGCAAAATATCCTTATGTTGTGCACCTAAAACTGTTATAAATTCTCTAATTTTTTTTTACAAAGTCTGTTTGTTAAGAAAAGGTTTTATGATAGGCAAAATGAAATCTACAACACAATTCTACATCCACGACATTTGTCACCCATAGCTTAAGGGTAGCGAATTGTTCCTACTAGGAACAGGTTCATTCTTAGTCTTAAAAGCTCACCCTTAAAGAGAGAAAGGTTAATTTAATGTTTTCTTTCTAAGCCAGGCATGGTGGCCACTCCTTTAACATCTCAGCACTGGAAGGCAGAGGAAGACAGATCTACAAAGCAAGTATACAAAGCATGGTCTATGGAGCAAGTTCCAGGACAGCCAGGGCTATACAGGGAAACCCTGTCTAAAAAAGAAAAAAGAAAAACAATCTTTTTCAAGCCACGAGGGGAAAATGTAACTTTGACCCTAAAATGTAAAAAAAAAAAAAAAAATTAAAGGTACTTAAATTAATGCTGTCTTTTTGAGTTATTAAAAAGCTAATATTGTAGCATGCTAACACTAAGAACACAAACTGGGTGATCTTAACTGATTTTAAAGAATGATTCAATGTTTGGCAGTATGCCCTACCTTGTATACATAATTTCCTTTTTCCTCCCCTCCCTTGACTCAGGAAATCTGTTCTTGAGGCATTTGTATTTTCCAAATTGTTTTGAATGCCAGAAAACATTTTTTTAAAACTCGAAAAAAAATATAAATGTTTCTTGGTACAAGACCATAAAAAGTACTTCTTAATTATGGACATATTTCCTGGTATAATATATAAAACACCTTACTAATGAAATATACATAGCTTATCCTTAAAGGTACTGTAGACTAAAGTCATTGAATAATCACTTCTTATAGAGATTCCTATACCGCTATTATAGTTTATTTGAAAGGGAATCTTTAACCGTTTTTAAAATACGATTTAGACTTCTATAAATTATTTGCCGGGTGGTGGTGGCACACGCCTTTAATCCCAGCACTCAGGAGGCAGAGGAAGGTGGATCTCTGTGAGTTTGAGGCCAGCCTGGGCTACAAGAGCTAGTTCCAGGACAGGCTCCAAAGCTACAGAGAAACCCTGTCTCAAAAAAAAAAAATTACTTAGTGTGTCAAACAATTAGGATGGCTACTGAAGCCATGGTAAGAAACAATATTTTAATTTATTCTAGAAGATAATTTGATTAGATTCAATTTGTAGTTCTTGCTAATGAAACAACTGCATTCAATATTTTTACTTAACTAAATTCTTTGTGAGCATATCATGAACCAACTTCTTCAATGTTTTAAAAAAAAGCACTGCTAATTCTCCAGACCAACATTTTCAACACTGCGTCACCCTAGCCCAGAATCCCAATCAGCAAATTTAACTTTCTTTAAAGAGAGCAATATAGAACAATTCTCATGGTAACATACCAAGTTAATTTTGGCAGGATTTTATGTTAAATATAATGTAAATTATTATCCACTAAACCCACTGTGACAAAAATAAATCTGTGAAAATTGTGTCTATACTAAGTCAGGTTAAATCACTTGCTTACAGTTACTGAAATTTAGTGTTGCTTGAGGCTCTTGAGTTTTTACAGGAACCAGTTTCAACAAAATCCTAAGTGTTTGACTACTTAAAATAATGCCCTCTTATATGCCAAAATACTACTTACATCATAATTATCTCCTAATATTAAATTAGTAAAGTTTGCAATTCTGTTCATAGATAGTTTAATTCTGAGAGTTAGTCAATTGTTTTATTATATAAAATTATAAATATAAGCATGATAAAATTACTCCAGCACAAATAATCCAATATAAAAATAAATTAAAAATGAAGAATTGAAATGTCTAATATGACCACCTAACTTAGGTTTAGTAAATAAAAATGTTTCTTTAAAAGTTCGTTCAAAACTTATTCTGAATTTTTTAAAATTTCCTAAAAGAACCTACAAAACTGAATGACTAGCACAATTATAGTTCGTCCTGAATAAAACATCTGATTTTTAAAAGAAGTTGAACAAAGCTTACCTGAATAGAGCGAACACGAAAAGACAAAAATTTAAACATGGCTACGAAACCATGCTGATGACAAAGAATTCCTGACGGTAGAACTTTAGTTAGAAAGAGGAGACCAAGCCCCTGCAAAGTTTTCTCCTACCAGCTGTTCCGGCAATTAGAAAATTTCCTGTCAGGCGGGTCTGAAAATGCTAGAAAAAGAGGTTGGACAGTTTTCCTGTGGTAAAGAAAGGAGAAACCTGCCGACCGAGGCTCTCTTGTAGCTGATAGGTAGGGAGACCAGAACAGGAAACTGCAACAGATTTGCTGATAACCAAATCCGGTTGAAGTTTTTTTTCCTGATTCCCAGCAGTCCTGACAATTTTTTTACAACCAAAAAAATGAATGTCATTTTAGAATCCTGAGAAACAACACAAGTGAAACTAGTCAATACTTTTTAAAATAATAAAAGTCGCTCATGCACATGTGGGAATTTATCCTTTGTAATGTGTATATTCATATACAAGACATGCCATGCCATGGGTGTTCCCTGTCAGTAAGGAAGAGTTTCATAACTATGGTTAGAAAACAAAACAAAACAACCCCCTTTAAACTGAAGGATAAATTTTTTCCATCTTAATTGAATGTAAAAGGAACTTAAATTTACATGTGTTATAATCATCAATTATCAACCAAGTTACAGGCAAGGCTCTAGTAACTAAAATTCAATTCCCAGCTGATAAAATCTAAATTAAAAAGTGAAAACAAATCCCTAAGAAACTAAGCTGGAAAGGGAGGTGGAGCCAGGTTTCCATGTAAGTCTTTCCTCATTTCATTCCTGACATTTTTGCTTTGGAAAATATTTTTAAATTATGCCAATAATCACTGTAAGTGGCACTTAAAACAGCCAAAGGATCAGCAGATATAAGATGTGATCTAATGTAAATTTAATATATATGGATCCAAGAAAAACCTCAAGTGCTAATCTACATAGATTATGCAATTTAATAAAATCACTGAAAGTTCAAACCCAAAGAGACTCTGAAAACATTCAGAATATGGACCTTAGGATGTAGCTCTGTGATCATTTTGTGTAGCATGTGCAAAACCCGGGCTTCAATCCTCAGTGCATGGAAAGTAGAAGGGAAGCAGGAGGAGGAGGAGCTAACTTCCTAGATGAAGAAACTGTAGTAGAGGCAGGCACATTTTTGGAGACAAAGTTATCTATAGTTAGGGCTCAGCTGAACATTTATTGATTGAGCATATATTATAGTGCCCATTATGTGCTAAATAAAAAGCCAGGGCTCTTCTTGTTATATCAAATTTTCATGGCATGGGCATTATGTAAATGGAAAATAATTTAAAAAATGCTACAGGATCAAATACATTAGAAATCAACTAAAACAAATATCTACTATAGATCTTTGGATTATATCCCACTTGTCTCAGTTAAAAATGGATGACTCTATTTTTCAGTAAGGAAAGCACTTATAAGCTTTACATAAGAACAAAATTCTCCCATTTCTCAAAATAAATCACTTTAGTCTTAAGAAGTTCCAGCAGGGCAGCAAAGTTAGGACATCCACCCAACTGACTAACTGTAGTCTGAATATGAGGTACTTCATTAGATAACACTGAACCAAAGCAAACACCATGTTTAATCACAACCAGCTATGGAAAGAGTGCCTCTGTTCAGAACAGTTCTCTATTTTATTCAAGTGATACTTTTGAACAAGGGACAACAAAGAATCACTCTTTTTCATTTGAAATAAAGTCTCATTGTATCTTTAAGACTGGCCTTCAACTCCCTGTCTAGCCCAGTCTGACCTTAATCTTCTGATCCTCCTGCACACCCCCCACCCTGTGCTGGGAGTGAAGTTCAATGGTACAGTATTTTCATCACACGTGCAGGGTCTTTGGTTCAATCCCTAGAACCATGACAAAAACAAACCCATTCAACTCTGGAAATTTTCTTTATTGTGTTTCTGTACACATACACATTTGTACCACATTAAATACATTACCATGTTTTCAGTAAAGGGCCAATAGCAAACATTTTCAGATTTGTAGGACAGATGCCTTCTATCTTGCCAATGCAAGGGGAAAGGAATAGGTGAGGCTGTGTTTCAATTAAACTTCATTTACAAAAATAGGGGACAATCATTAGGTATAGTCTCTGACCCCACTTCTATTATTAAAACCTTAAATGCATTACTAATGAATACAAACAGTACTACAATACAAATCTACTTTGGGGCACTTTATTTTCTGTACCATTGTGTGTTGTATGAGGCCACTTGTTTGTTCCCAGCTGCTCAGCCCCAAAATAATCACACAGAAACCTTATTATCTGCAATACTGTTTGGCTAATAGCTTAAGCGTGTTTCTGGTTAACTAATATCTTAAATTAACCCATCTCTATTAATTTGTGTATTGCCATGAGGCTGTGGCTTACTGGGTAAAGTTACAGTGTCTGTCTCCAGTGGGGCTACATGGCTCCTCCTGACTCTGCCTTCTTTCTCCCAGCATTTAGTTTAGTTTTCCCCATCTACCTCTACTCTACCCTATCACAGGCCAAGACAGTTTCTTTATTCATTGACCACTAAAAGCAATACATATACAGAAGGACCTCCCACACCTATTGTGATGTCCCCACCTTTCATGCACATTCACACTTACTTAGAACTAATTTTTCAAAGTAGTAGTATATTATCAAGAGTATTGTTTTCCTATTTGCATTTTGCCCCATGCAGTCCTTTGCCTTTACAACACCAGGCAGAATAACACTAAAGCACAAATCATAGCCAGGTGTGGTGGCACAGGTTTAAAATTCCAACACAAGGAAGTCAGAGGCTAGAGGTCCGGAGTTCAAGGCCAGCCTGGGCTATA
Organism: Microtus ochrogaster; assembly: GCF_000317375.1. NCBI lineage: Eukaryota > Metazoa > Chordata > Mammalia > Rodentia > Cricetidae > Microtus > Microtus ochrogaster. Next base: position 50,405,826 of record NC_022026.1, read on the forward strand.
CAATGAGAGACACCCTACCTCAAAAATGAATGTGGATATACACAAAGACTTTACTTATCCATAGCTTCACACTATATCCTAGCTATGAAAACAACAACAACAACAAAAAAACCCAATAGCCCAGAAACACAAACCAAACATAAATTAAAATAGGTTATAGCCCTACCTAAAATTCTTCACTGGTTTTGAATCATAGAACAAAATTGAATTTCTCCATCAACAGAGTTTAAGGTTATACCAAATGGTATTTTGATCTTGACTTTGTGAATATACCACTAAAGTACTTAGACATAAACATTTAGTTTTAAGCCCATGATACATTTTTCTTTAAATATTCAATGTTATAAGCGTTGATTTTTTATATAATAAACCCAGTGTTTCTTCCTTTGATTTGATAATTTGATAACTTATAGTTTTTTTTTTACTTTTTTTTTCAAGAGAGGGTTTCTCTGTGTATTTTTGGCTATCCTGGAACTCACTCTGTAGACCAGGTTGGCCTTGAACTCACAGAGATCTGCCTGCCTCCACCTTTTGAGTGCTGGGATTAAAGGTGTGCACCACTATGCCCAGTTATAAATAGGTTTTTTAATACTGATCTATACTTGTATTTTGGGGGAAATTAATTGTCTTAATGTAATTTTGAACTTAATGTATAGATGTTTTATTAGGATATTTAAACTTTGTTCATATGTTAAATTATCATGCTATTTTCTGTACCAATTTTCATTTTCTTTTTTTTTTTGGAGTCTAAATTTCCTTTATTGAATAGTTAGGCTCATGTAAGGACATAGGTAAATACCCTTTCTTAACTTGATTTGTACTTTTAAAGTTGGTATATTTAATTAGGATATATTATTATTTTTATTATATTTACTCAATTTCATATAATCTCCCCTCCCTTCAGTACTTTCTGTGTCTTCCCCCTCTCAAATTTATGGCTTTTATTTATTTATTTTTTATTTATTTATTGAGGATTTCTGCCTCCTCCCCGCCACCACCTCCCATTTCCCTCCCCCTACCAATTTTCATTTTCATGGCATTAATTTTTATAAAACAAATTAGATGTTAATAAGAAACCTTTGTGATCTGAATTGTGATTGTGAATGTGTGTGTGTGCATGTCCATAGTGTTGTACACATGCTACATGCTCATTTACTAATGATCTAATTGCTTTTTTCTATTCATTTACAAATAATATACCTTAATTTTTCTTTAAAACTGTATTTTAGAACAAATTAATATAGAATTATATTTGGTATTCTTTTGAACATACCCAGAAATGCAAATAAATACTATTATAGTAATAAATCCTGTCCATCACTAAGGTTTAACAAGTTCCCTGTTTTTTTTTCTTTTTTAAAGATTTATTTACATACAAGAGTACTCTATCTGCATGTATGCCTCCAGGCCAGAAGAGGGCATCAGATTTCATTACAGATGGTTGTGAGCCACTACAGGGCTAGGAATTGAACTCAGGGCCTCCCAGTGTTCTTAACCACTAAGACATTTCTCCAGCTCCTCTCTTTTTAAACAAAACAAAACAAAACAAAACAAAACAACACAACAGGGGGTTTCATGTAGCCAGACTAAACTTTAAGCTCAGGATGTAGTTGAGGATGACCTTGAACTTTTAATTCTCTTTCCTTCACTTGCAGAGTGCTAAACCACCACACCTGCTTATGTGATGTGATAGAATCTAGGGTTTCTGTATGCTAGGCAAGTGTTTTATCAACTGAACTACATCTACATCCTACATCTCAGGCCAGCTTTAATAATTTTCAACTCATGACCTTGTTTCACATATTCATTTACCCTTACTCATGTAATTATTTTTAAATAACCCCAATTCTTCTTCCTTCCCTATTTTGTTTTCCTAGTGTTGTACATTTGCACTCCCTTTCTATTTCACTGATTTTGAATTATACTGAATTCCCCCCTCTTGATTTCTATTGGTTTACTTTTTTTCTTTGTTAAGTGAATACTACAAACAAAGGGGCTGAGGCTTAGAGGGAACATTAAATAATCTGCTACTCAAGTCTACACAGTTTGAATATGGAAATGATGGGATACTGGTGGCAGCATAATAAAGCAATTCAATGGAGAATATATGTGAACTAACAAGTGCAGTGGTTCTCAACCTTCCTAATGCTGCAACCCTTTAATACAGTTCCTCATGTTGTGGTGATCCCCAACCATAAAATTGCTTCACTGTTACTTTATGACTGTAATTTGTATACCATTATTAGCCATAATGCAAATATATGCTATATAAGATATCTGATATGTGACCCCTGTGAAAGAGTTGTTCAGTCCCCCAGAGGTGTTGAGAATCACTGAACTAGTAGCTGACTTAGGTAAAAACAAACAAAGCCGTGAAGTTGCTAAACTTTCTGATAATTAAGACTCTGTAATTATCAGTAGATGGTCCAAGGCAGAACTATAAACACAGTTAAACCTGATTATCAGCCATCTTCATGATTCTATAACAGATGAATCCTTTTGGAAAACTAAACAAAACAATTTCTGTAACTGGGGATGTAGCAGTTGATGGAGTGTTTGCTTAGTATGCATGCAGCCTTGGGGCTGATCATCAGCCAAGCATAAACCAGGTATTGTGGCACACACCTGTAATCACAGTACTTCTGGAGGTGGAAGCAGGAAAGTAAGATGTTCGAGGCTATCTTTCACAACATAGGAAATTTGAGGCTAGTCTGAAATATATGCCACCTCTGTCTTAAAACACACGCCAAACAAACTAAAAACCCAATAGAATTTGTAAAACCATCATGTTATTAAGTGAATTCTCTAGAATGTATTTTGTATAGTAATATTAAATTTTTCAGCTATTTAAGGGCTTGACATCTAAGGATTTTCTGTAAAGCACAAGAGTTTCAGTGTGCATTCATCTATAACTGCGACTTTAAGATACTAAAGATCCAAGGCTTTGAAATCAGAGACATGATACAAGTTTTACAATGATTGACTTGAACTAAATGGTAGTGGATTACTGGTGTGCTGTAGGGACTTCCTTCTAAGGCCTTGTCTAGATGGAATGCAAGCATGATATGTTCTACTTGTCCTATGGCCCAGATGAAAAAGAGGGGAAGCAGCATCCATGTCCCAGGTAGGAATCTATCACCCCTCTTTTTCGTCTATATAGCCTTTTCTGGGTCTTAGTCATGCTTGTATAAAATAGTTAGCTGAAAATATCCATTTAGATAAAGGGGCCATAGCTTTTCAAGTACGAGTATTTCAGTTTGACTCAGTCAACCATTCATACTTGAATACTGCTCAGTTAAGTCACTTGCTTTTCTTCCAAATATGGACAGCATCACTCAGCCTGAAAGAATGGATACCATTTTGTGATGAATACACTAGATAATAGAACTAACTTTAAATCAGAAGAACACTGTACCAGAGCCAAGTCATACCAGTGGCAAGCTGTGATAAAAGGAAAAGTAGTTTTAAGTTCTGGTGTTTTAAGGAATAGAAAAAGGGATCTCTATAAAGTAAAAACAAAACAAAACCAAAAAATTCTCCAAAAGAATGTCAAAAATCAGTAAAGGGAAGCCTTATAAACTTGGAAAGTTTGCCTAGTGTACACATATCCTATTTAATGCTACCGTGGCGTGCTAATTATAATCCTATTTATCTCAGAAGTATTTTCCCTAAGTGGCATTTATTTAGATCAACTAGAGTATTTTTATCCCAAGCTCTGAGTACTGACTACACTTCTCAGTCAATGAGTTAGAATGACACACAATAATTGACGAAATTAGTCAATAAGTGTTATTGTACCACACCATGCATTTTCCTGCCAATGAGCACTCAACTGTACTTGCCTATTCTCAGTAGCTCATTGCCCATTATCTACTTTGCTCAAGATTCTTTCTGTAGCTTGTTTTGTGCTTTAACCATGACTGCTAATGATGTACTGAATTCATAGTTTGAGTATTATTTGGGATGCTCAAACTCAAGTTTTAATGCAGATTGAGGGAGCCTAAATAAGCAAGTAAAATTCTTTGAAGGGGATTATACATAGCATTGCAGTCTCATGGTTACAGAATGAGCAGTAGCTAAAATAATGGTGAAAGTGGAAGATAGGAACTACTGCTAACTGCTAATAGCCCAGTGACATCTGGAAATCTGAAAAGAACAGGTTATTTACTGCCTGTGGACCTGTATCCTTAATAAAGGAACCTGAAATGTACAAGGTCCAGGGTTCAATCCTAGCCATTGCAAAAAAAGCTTCAGAGTATTTTCAAACACCTAATAAATGGGGTATTTGGGGGATGGGACCCAAGCCTAAACATAGAGTTCATGTGTGTTGCATATTCATGTACACAGCCAGAAGCTAATTTTATCCAGTCTTTTTCATGAGTCTGCATTGTCACTATATCCTGTCATATCAGCATAGGTGTGGAACTTTTGACTTGTGCCATCATGTCCATGCTTTAAAAAGTTCTGGATTTTGGAGTACGTTGGATGTAATAGTTTTAACTAGATTTCTTCACTTAACAATATACGCATAGCTATAATATAAAAGCTATGGAGACTGGGTTAATAAACATTTTGTTTTGTAGCAATATGTAATTTATAAAGGTGATGTTATAAGCAATTCATATATGTATGATATTTGAAAATACATGACGGAAGGGAGGATGGTGCAGTGGTGCACACTTTGGTCCTAGTTACTCAGGCTGAATCAGGAGAAAAGCTCAAGCCCAGGAGTTTGAAGCTGGTTAGCAGAGAGTACAATCCTGTCTTAATTTCTTATTGATAAATGAACAAATGGATGGCAGATGGAATGGAACAGTCAAAGGACTAAATTAAGGGAAAGTGAACTCATTTCATAATTTTGCCTGAAGACAGGCTTACTTTCAGCAAAATAACAAACAAACAAACAAATACTGGCTACCACACTATTTCTTAGGAACACATTTCATCTCTGGAAAACAATACGAGAAAACAGGAGCAGCCTCTAGAAGGAGAAAGACAGGAAAATTAATATTTACTAGGCTCTTTCTTAGTGCTAGGCATTACTTTTTGCCTTCGATTTTCAATCCTCAGAAGGACTGCATAGTATTATAAGAACTATTAAGAGAATCAATTTCCTACTAAACAGAAAACTGCTTTACATTATTCTTTGATGATCATCTTGACAGTTAATGGGCATTGAAGAAATTTGTTATGGAATTTGCCTCCAATGTGACAAGGCTAGTAATCTGGGCAAGAAACTGCTCTTGGACTGCTTAATGGTATGCTATATGAATTGGACACACAAAACCCACAGAAAAGTGACTGCTGAACTTTCCAAAAGATGGAATGGTCCTTCAGAGTTCCTGCTTCATGGAAGAAACTGCCAGACATTCTGCAGGACACAGAAGAAAGAAACTGACAAACTGCCAAGATAGGCTAACAGTCTTTCAGTTTTCCTGCTTCATGGAAAAGTCTGGCAGATACTATGGGCCTGTAGGCTGAAGATGGATGCCCCAACAGTTACAGAAGAACTTTGGGTGACTGCCCAGGCAGTGAGATGTCTCTGTCTATTCTAGAGTTTTAGAAGTTGCTTCATTGCACTTCCTGTTTACTTAAGTAATATTATATCCTTTTGGGGTCCTTGATGGAGTTGAAGACAAATAGTTATAGTTTTCCTTAATTATGATAAAAGATAAATTAGATATAAAAATTTAGAATCACAAAGATAGGATAGATAATAGAGCATTTTCCTTAGTTTACCAAATATAAATGGACTAAATGTTGTAACTATAATTCTTGCTTAATAACTGTTTTGTATATGTAATTTTACTGTGTTAAATTTAAAACCTTCTGTTGGGCGGTGGTGGCGCACGCCTTTAATCTCAGCACTCGGGAGGCAGAGGCAGGAGGATCTCTGTGAGTTCGAGACCAGCCTGGTCTACAAGAGCTAGTTCCAGGACAGGCTTCAAAACCACAGAGAAACCCTGTCTCGAAAAACCAAAAAAAAAACAAAAAAAAATTAAAACCTTCCTTTAAAAAAAAAATGACTTGCCAATTCTTCAGCATGGATCATGAAGACCATGAGGTTCTCTGGCCAGCTGAGAAATGACAAGAAAGTCTGAAGTCTAGGAAGTTATCTTATTTTGGGGATGTTCTATCTTCTGTTATAAAGATAGTTTCTCGTCCATGTCCCACAGAAGTTAAAGTAAAAGTAACCCACTCTTATCACCAGAGAAGACAAAGGATACTGGGTAGAGTAAGTTGTGAGATAAATTAATTATAAATAAATAAATTAATTAATATATGAACTTGATAAACCAACATATCTGGGGAGGGAGATGCTATCATTTGATCTGGTGCTGGGCAATTTATTTTAAACTGGGCAATTTTCCTTAATGTTATGAGAAGCACAAGGGAAATAAAGAATGTTAGGAGAGTAAAGACAGGTAAGGATTGACTCTTTAGGAAGATAGAAGAGAAGTGAATCTAAGACATGGTGGGAGGCAGACTACAGAAAAAAAAACACCAACCAGAAGAGGGGAATTAATGAGCAGTGAAGAAAAGAAAAATGCAGCCAAAAGGAAATGGTTTTATCACAAATAGAATGGTATGCTTAAGATACACTTAAGATACTGAAACTAACTCTGTGCATTAAGTTCTGAGTGGAGATGTATATTCAGGAGAACTTAGGCTCTTCTTTACGGGTATCATCTTAGGTATATGGATTTAACCATCTACATCTCACCTTCTCTCCCTTGTCTTTTGTTTACACCATTTTCCCATAAAAAAATCTCATACCAAAATTGAGATTTACTTTACAAAAATCCTACACCTAGTCTTAAACACTCATTTTATATATTATACAATTTACACTTGAAAAAAATCTAATTATACAATACAGCTACTTAAAACTTGCTTAATTTTTTTAATTAAAGGTGAAAGGGTCAAAAATTGCTGCCAGGATTATAACAAAAAAGCAGTAGTTCTTGGTACTCTTTCAGCTTTTTTCATCATTTCCTCTGATTTTTTTTTTTTATTTTTGGCCACAGTCTTAACTCTAGTTCAGGCTGGCCTGGTATTCCACATGTAGCCTATGCTTACTTTGACCTTGTGGCAACCTTCCTGCTTCAGTGTTGACATTAAGGGTATGAGCTGTGTTTGGCTTCCCTGATATGTCATCTAATGCTATCAATTTCTGACATTATTAGACATCCTATTTTATAACTTAGCAATCATAACATTAATTTCCGTAAATATTATATACTCTTTGTAACTACTGTGACTATGTAGAAATTGTTAATTTCCTAGTAGTCTTGCTGTATTTGTTTTTTCTTAAGCTTATTATTATGGCAGCTTTGTTTTAAAACTTGCTTTCCTTGTATCTATTTAAAATTCTTTCTGCTCTGCAACAGCTTCTTAAGTGAATTTTCAGCACTCAGACCTATTGGAGAATTCATCAGTTTTATATTGTTGGTGGTTTCCCTATCCTCTCTGCAGGCAGCATTTCTGGAACTGTGTGTCTCAGTCTGGATTCAGTCTTTAAGCCTACTGAATAAACTAGTTTTCTGAAGATTCATTTATTCATTATGACAGGAAGGTCCTTTCTTCAGCAGAATTGTAGTACTGGATACTTTGTGTCCTGAGTGCCATGTTTCTTTTTCTTCATTAACAACTCTCTAGAAACTTCCTCCAATAGGTAATGTCTAGAAATATATTGGTATTTTCACTATGCATTTTAAAGACATTGTTCTTTCTCTTCTATCATGTAATAGAATTGTTATATCCAATCCTGTATATGATCTTTTAAAGTCTCTTTTGAAAGTTCTTAGCAATAGGGCATAGTGTTACATATCTATAATCCCAGCTATATAGAGGCTGGCCAAACCAAAACAAACAAAAAAGGGGAGGCTACCTTTATTCCTGTTGTTTTGGCATTTCATAAAAAATGACTATTTTTGAGATCAGGCCTTTTTGGTCTTTCTCCTACTAATAGTCTTCTTAGGACTTTTTAATCCAAAGACTTATCCTTACTTGGAGGAAAATGGTGCTATCATATTCTACTTAGTAAAAGAAAATGAGTACCATTATATGAGTATGAAAGAAAAATAAGGCAATTAAAAGGTATCATTCCATTGGTTATAGCTACGTTCTGATTTCAGAGATTAAAAGAAGCAAAAATATGTTTCTAATGGTGTTCTCCCTCTATTTCCTTCATCTCTTTCTTTAATTCTTATCACTTTGAATAAGGTGGGTCATTATATTCCAGGAGTTAGTTCCAGCTACTCAGGAGGCTGAGATAGGAGAATTGCATGAGACAGGAGTTCAAAGTCAACCTAGACAACCCTATATCAAAAAGAAGCGCTAAATAGCATACAAATTTTGGGCCTAATCAGCAGGCATGATTTATTGCAGTCTGCCATGTTTGTAGCTCTATGCCACAACTCCACTTCCCACAGTTCCCGATTTCTTTTGTGGTTCCAGGGCTGTAAATAAGGCTTGCTTCGTGCTGGAGTATCCTTCTAAAATCACTTAGATTCTGGAACTTTTTATTGTTAGTCTTCCATCTGCCTTTCAATAATATGTCTTATGATTCAAATTATAGAAGCCTTCTGATTTAAAAAAATTCTGTTTCTTATTTACCTAATTGTTTTGGGTGATAATTTCCCCTAGGAGAAGAGGACCAATGCAGCTTTGATTTGCCTTTAAAATGACAAATATCTTTTAGACTCTTTTGTACCTCTTACAACATAGTAGAGTACTTAGCAGCTAACAGACATGAAGAATTCAGCTCATCAATGATTTAGTGGTTTAGATGCAAACTAATCTGCTGTAAGTAGAAGATCCCAAAATACAAGGACTCACTCAAATAAGGTTAAGTGCCTATTTCATTTATCAAAGAGCAGTTCACAAATAAGAAGGTAGTGTAGGGTGAAGAGCTCTCATTAGAACACTACATCATTAAAAGGCCCAGGTTTCTTTTTTCTTATTTTTATATATCCTTTATATTGTCCTGGTGAAAACTGGCTTATCATAACTCTATATTCCAAACCATGAGAAACAGGTTAATCAACCTAGAAAATGCCTACCAGTTAACAATCTTCATACATAAATTATCTCACAGTTCCTTGCCTAGTCAAATTTCAGATGAGACTCTCATCTGGGGCCAGCATCCTGACATCAGTCTATGAGAGTCTCTTAAACACAAACATTAAGCTAAGCTGTGTCCAGACTGTTGGCCTACAGAAACTGTAACTGATTAATACAGCATTTTAACCTTCACCATGTAAATTATTAGTAGTTGACAAAATGCAACCTTTTAATCATATTTTAAAGGTGAGTACAATTAAGTATAAAGCTAATATATATTTTGATAATCTTTTTAGATTTATTGTGTGTTTGTGTGAGGTGTATGTGAGTATGTGTGTGTGTGTGTGTGTGTGTGTGTGTGTGTGTATGTATGTGCATGGATGTGTGTCAAGGATTGACAGTGCATATCTTCCTTTATTGCGTTCCACCTTTGTCTTTGAGACAGTGTCTCTCACTGAACCAGAAGCTCACTATTTCAGCTAGACTTCTGGGCCAGCAAGCTCCTAACCAAGAATCCACCTGTCTCTGCATCCCCCAGGGCTGGAGTTACTGGCTTGTGTCACCATGTACCTGAACTGTATGTGCGTTTCAGGGATTCAAACTCAGGCCTTCATGCTGGCACAGCAAACATTTTCCCCATTGAGCTACCTCATCAGCTGGATAGTCTTTTGGACTCAATTATATCAGAGAGATCCTGTTTGTACCTGATAACTAAACCCAATTCCATATTCACTAGACTGATCGTCCACACTGCTGCTAATATCACACTTCTACACTCTTCCAAACTGTCTCTATGATGCAGCTCCTAGACGAAGTATTAGGAGTGCCATAAACAAAAGTACAAGCCATATAATATCATATGCTTTCATTTTAGACTACAGAAACAATAAAATGTGGAGGTTTTCCTTCTAAAAGAATTGTTACACAAAGCAAAACAAGTTAAATGCTACTACTGATCAGTTTTCTATCTGTTTATATGTCAAAATATACACTATAGACCATGATATAAAATACCTTGAATGGTTTGAGAGGTGTGGGAATCTAGACAAAATCTGAAGATAGTCCCAGCACTAGGCTTTATGTGTGGGTTTCTGCATACAGAGAATTAAGAAATACTTACTAGAAACCAATTGGATACTAAAGAACATGAATAAGCCATTTTTGGCCACTATTTCATGAAGTTTACACTTTAACAGGGAATACAGACAAGTAAATAAATAAAGGGATATGGTGTGGTATTTGCATTAAGATATGCAGACTACTATGGCTGGACAAGGGAAAATGCTCAACTCAAAATGCTAGTTGTGTCAGGAAGATGTCTCAGCTAAAATGATATCTAAACCTGAACCTTGGAGATGATTAGGTTAAATAGAAGGGGATGGGTACCTGTGAAAGGCAGAAGCAAAAGAGAAGCTGACATATCTGAATGAGTGGACTCTGAGTAGACGACAGAGTAGTATGGCCAGAGAGGATGTGAAGACAAGTGGGGAAAGGCCTTATTTATTATTATACAGGATACTACAGGCATAGTATCATAGTATCATAGTGCACAGTTTAGCCCTTATTTAAAGGAAGCACAAAACTATTGAAGGGCTTTAAGCAGAAGAATAAAATAATCTCATTCTTATATAACTCATATAGTATTTATAACTATTTGACTTCTGAAAAACTAACTTTTGCAACATGTTTTTAAAAAGCCAATAGAAACATGTAACTAGGCAGGCATGATGGTACATGCCTATAATTCCATCACTTGGGAGGTAAAGGCAAGAGGATAAAGAATTCAAGGACATTTTTAGCTACCCAGAGAGATTGAAGCCACAATTCTAATTAAAAAGTCCAAATACATTTTTAGGAGTAACTGAAAAACTGAATGTAAGATCATTGGAAAATTAAATGCATAATATTGTATTTTTTAAAAAAGAGGTCTTGTCTTGCATGTACTAAAAATATGGCAAAAAAACACAATAGCTGAAAAAGTATATAAGACCAAAATACTCAGGAAGGATTGTAGTTAAATTGTATCCTTCAAACAAATATGTTTGCGTTCAAGTCTTGTTATCTATGAATATAGCCATATTTTAAATTAGGATCTTTGCAAAGTCATCTAAATTAGGTTATACTTTATAAGGCAGTTCCTAATCCAATGCCCAGAATTCTTCTGAGGAGGGAATTTTGGACAGAGACGAAGACAGCAATTACACCATGTAGTGGCTGAGAATGACACTGGAGGGTATGGCTACATGACAATGTATAGGACTGCTGGCACACCAGAAGCTACAATAGGAAAGGAAGGACCCTACCTTGGAGCTTCTAGGGATAGGCAGTATTGTGGAAACTTTGACATCAAACTTTTGACTTCTCAAATTCAGAGAATCAATTTCTATTTTTTAAAGCTTTGCAGTTTGTGCTAATTTGCTATACCAACTCTCAAAAACTTATATAGCATGTAAAAGACAAATTAAATATAAGAGGTATCTTAAATGGGTAAAGAATGGATTTTATTAATTAAATAAATAGGGTTTAGGACAACAGGCTACCAAGTAAAGTAAAATACAAACATCATACCACAAATTAAAATACCAAATGGATAACAGATTTAAATGCAAAAACAGAATATAAAACTAATTACCAACACAACAAAAATCAAAAAATCACTAGGTCAAAATATAAGAGTTTGTTTTAATAAGAGGGATAGGTATTCTAGCCAGAACATGAAATCCAGAAGCCAGGTGTGCTAATTTAAAAATAAAACTTATGTGTATATTTAATACAGGAATAAAATCAGTGTCTTAAAAAACTGTATAAAATGTCTGGAAGATTAAGAACGGACATGGGGTTAATGTTCAGAATATATTCAGAGACACAGAAACCAAAAAGGATGTAAATTATCCAAAAGAAGTTTATGCTAAACATAAAACATGAAGACCAACAATATTTAGATACTTAATCTAATAATCAGATGAAATGCAAACTAAAATGAGAAAGTATTAAATATTTCAAGTGGTTCATAAAGACTGTTTTCTGATAACATTCCAATGTGGGATAGGAAATTATCAAACACTTACTCTCACATGCTGAAACTTTATCAACAGTTTTGGAAGACTATTTAGTAATGTCTATTGAAATTTAAATGTTCATACCTCTTGGTTCAAATACAACCTTTTCTGTAGTCTACTGAAATGTAAGTTTATAAAGCTAAATAGTGGAATTTTTCATTAAATATAAAATATATACAGAATAGAATAGCATGTAACCATTGTCAAAAGATGTAACTATTTAAAAAAGAGGTAACATCTGTTTATGTTACAAAAATGTTCAAGACATATCAGTGAAAAGAGCAAGTTGCAAAATAACTGTCATATGTACAGACTAACAAAATTATAGCTGAGCTGCTGACAATGGACAGTTATCCTGGGTAGACCGGGAACAACTTACTAATTCATTTATACATACTTAATACTGAGTACTTAATGTGTGACACATTCTAGGTGCTGGGGATTCAATATTTAACAACAGTTAAAAAGGAAGTGAATGGTCAATAATTCACTTTCTATGTTAACTCTTTCTTGAAAAGTATGACCTTAATGTGTGTGCGTATATAAATGAATTAATTCTTTCTCCCTCTCTCTCTGAGACAGAGTCTATGTAGCTCATGCTGGCCTAGAATTAATCTAGCTGGTATCAGGCATGTGATTCTATTGCCTCAATTTTCTGAAGTCTTATTATAGGCCTGTGCCACCAGACCCAGCTTTGTAATTCTTTTAACGCAAATCTTCAACAGTATTTAGAAAGGTGACACTGGCATACTGTTGTGTGATATCGTGATTGCATTCTGACCCTTCTGAGACTGACAAAGTTTGTTTTGAATCAGAAGGTAGAGGAGCTAGCTACTAGCTGACCAAAATTAACCATAAAGGTGTTGGAGGCCTGAGGACTGATAGACACAGAAAGTAGTAAGGCATGGCTGAGAGAGGGTCTTGGCCCTTTTAGATGGATGGACCCTTTTAGATGGAGGACCCTTTTAGATGGAGGACCCTTTTAGATGGAGGACCCTTTTAGATGGAGGACCGAGAGAGATAGGAGCTCACTGGTCGCTTCTCCATTCCTTCTCTTATCATTCAGAGATATCTGATTCCCAAAGTTTTATTGCTAAAAAATAATTAGATAAACACATCAGCATATTTTGGTAAAACTAATGTGAAAGCATCAACAAGTGCCTTATATAGTAAAATGATTGCTTTGCTTAATTTAAAATTAATAATTTTACATCTCGTTTGTCTCTGTCCTTCATAACACACATTTTACTTACAGTTTGTGGATTAATCTCCTCCTCTCCCATAGGTTCATCCATAATTTGCTGTCCATTCTGTGAAAAGCACAGCAAGTAGAAAATTACCAAAATAGATTTCACATCAAAATTATATGAAGACAGACAAAAAGAAAATAAAGCAACAAAACTACCAACCCATCATCTAGAATATCCTAAAGACCTTCAGTGAAGTAGAACCACCATCTAAGAATGCAGGGACAACTTTGCAACAAGTTGTGTTTCAGAAGTTCATAGGTAATTTAATTATTTGAAATTATCTGAGCATTTTTCCAGGGAACTAATAAACGCTGACTACCTTTCCAGGTGAGCTCTTATGCGTCCTAGGTTAATGCATTACAAATGGTCTTAGTCAAGCCTCATCTAACATATTTATAATACTTTGTACAACAGAACACATTCTAAACTCAGTACCATTAATAATTAATCAGAAAAACTGATTAATTATTGTACAGAAAACTAAGCTCAATCTCTACATCAAAGTAAGTTCCAGATGGACTAAACATTTAAATGTCAAAAGTAAAACTAAGCAAGTATTAGAATATGGGTGAGTAAAAGTTGTAAGAAGAGAAATCATAAAGAAGTAAGTGACATTTGCATCCATAAAAGTTATTATACCAGACACAAAGAATTACAAAAGACAAATTGATTACAAAAAACTAAAGCAACATGACAAAAAGTTGGTATCCTTGATACATAAAGATCTTTGTTTTACAAACCTGTAAGAAAAAACGATGAACCTCAACAGAAATGAGCAATAAGGGAAAAAAGAATTCAGCCTTAGTGCCAGTCATAGAAATGCATTTAACCCAAAGATACGTTTGCCTTCCAAATCAGTAATAGCTTACAAGAACCTGACACTAATACTCAGTGGGCATGGGGAAAAGCATTCTGGGTTTACTGGTGGAGAAAGTGTAAATCAGCACTCTTTTAGGAAGACAATTTGAGTCTATTAAAAACAAACAATTATCACACATAAAATTTTAGTATCCCATCCATTCTACTTCTTTTAAAATAGACAAGTGTACAAAGATGTATATACAAAATGCTCACCATAATTATTTTTTCCAAAAAGAACTCCAAATTGGAAACCTAAATTCCTAACAATAGAAAACTAGTTAAATATAGTATGATGCATCCATATAACGGAATACTATGTGGTCATTAAAATGATGATAGATGTAAATTCATTGACATGGAAAGACAGTCACATATAATAAGTGAAAAAGCAGTTTACAAAACAATATGGATTATAACAAACCCATTTTAAACAAATATATACATGTCTTAATGTATATATTTGTATGGGGAAACACTCTGGAAGGATATACACCAAAATGTTAACAGTGGCTATCTCCAAATGGCAGAATTTCAGATGACTTAAACTTTTATTTTGCTTATTTGAATTTTGTAATATATCTATAGTATCTACAATAAGTATGTATTATTTGTGTACCTGAAAAAAAAAACCAGTAGGGAGTGGTAACCCATGTTTATAGTCCCAGAACCTGGGATCTTGAAGCAGGAGGTCTATAAGTTTGAGACCAGCCTGAGTTATATAGCAAGTTCATATCTCAAAGAAACAAAAATAAAACAAAACAACGGAACTTAGGAATATAAAGGGTCTTCTTTTATTCCCTCAGTGGACAAAAGCTTTCTAACTCCTTGTGATTCAACAAATATACCAGGATCTAAGTTAACCATTTTTAGAGCATTATAAGTGGGGAAATAATAAAAGGCAGCCCACATCATCACATAAGGCAGTTTCTCTGAATTTAAATCCCTGTCTCTCTTCTCTCCCCAGCTCTATTTATCATTCATTCATTCATTCTTCATTTGTTCATTTATTCATGCTATGTTCTAGGTACTGACCTGAAGATAAATATAAACATGTCTTTCATCCTAAAATGTCTACTGACTTTTAAACTAAGGGGCACCTGCATTCCTAGGTGTAGAGGCTGTTTATACAATAACACAAAAGACAAAACTGGTGCCAAAATGCAGGAAAGTAGGGGTGGGGAGCATATGTAAATAAAATCTTAATTTCCTGACACACTTTCCCATTTCTGCGGCAAGGCCATCCAAACTATCTTCAAGACATGCCTTTTGTGCTCTCGGAACTCCTTCAGCCAATAGCTTTTAAGATACCAGCCCACTTTGGGTGTGGTCTCACGTACTATAAATGCAGATGAAAAACGTATGTGGGACTCTTGGTTTCTGGATTTGGTTTCAGTTCCCAGTGCATGCAGAAGAGTATGGATCACTACTATTTCTGTTAGTTTATTCCCATATGAATAAACCTTTGTAATACTCTGAAAAAAAAAAAACCAAAGACATGCCTTTCTTCTACAAGATATAATTTTTTATTTGACTGACTCCTGATTGTTTTTAATCCAATCCAGGAACTCCAAGGAAACCTTAATCTAGTTCTTAAGAATACTGAGTTGGAGTCAAGTGTGTAGGTTAGAAATCCTGTTTTCATAATAGCAGTGATGAAGCCTTGGGCAAGTTATTCAAACCTCGCAAGATTTAGTTTTTGTACACCGAAAGTAACAAATAAGAGAGTAGTACTATTCAGAGAATTGTGAAGATGACAGATAAATACATGAAAACCTAATCTGAGTATCTGGCATTTAGTGAACAATCAGATTAGTTATTTTTATCATGTCCAGATCCATGGCTGACCAGCCTGCCATCTTTCCCTGTAATTCCTCTCTTAGAGAATGCCACCATCTAATAATACTATTTATCTTTCTCTAGTATTTGGATTTTAGAACTCTTCATCTAACTGGAGGTACATTTATATTTCCCATGGGAATAGAATTTCAAAACCATCAGCTCTTTGTAAGTTTCAATGCATGCAAAGCAACCATTACAATTAGATTTTTACTTTTAAGGTCAGCTGGTACAATACGAACAGCACTGAACTTGGAACTGGTAGACCAGTAGTACTGACATAGAGACCTGGCACTCACTTAAGTCTTATGATTTGGGGAAATTGGACTTCCTTTGAACCTATCATTTTCGCTGTTAAAATAGAGATTATTTGCCCTGTCTACTCAAGAGGTTATTATTCAGCTCAAAATTGAGATGATTCATAACAAAGCACTTTGTTAGTTAACTACCAATGTAAAGTACTATTAAGATGAAATAGTTTCATAAGGATAAAATGATACAACAAAAAATCCTGTTGATAATCAGAAAGACATCTCAAAAGTCTTCTATTCCAACCACAATAATCTATTTAAATTCTTTCTAGTCTGTTTTTTACCTATGTTAAAATGCTATCAGGACAGGAATGTAGTCTTATCAGGTAGCCCACTATTAGACTACCTCTGAAAAAACATTGCCTACTAGACATAATTCCTCATTGTACAGCAATTTTTCTCACTCACAAATTCTAGTTTAAGAAGATATTTAATAAATGAAGATTAAGTTGCCTCTAGATTACCTGCAAAGACATAGGAAGTAAATCTTCACTCGTGATTATAATGTGCCCAAGTCTTATCTTTTACAGATAACTCAAGTTTATACAAATATTTAAGACAGATGAGGCTTCTGATCCTACTTGCTGAACATATTCTTGATTCATCTTAAAGAGTAGTAGTATGTTAAAACACATGCAATCAACATTCCAACTATGGTTTTAAAATGCAGAAATGTGGGCATATCACCTCCCTTTCCTAGATAATAAACTTTTATTGATGTTGTTCACATTTGCAAAATTTTGGGTAGGCCTCCACATACTGTTGACACACACTAATTTTTCTGTTGGTTGAGCCCTTGCTTTTTTAAAGGAAGTACTTATTTTATTAGTTATATTTATCTGTATCACTGTATGTGGGTATGTGCATATATACGCAGATACCAATGGAGGTCAGAGGGGTTGTACCTCCTGAGTGACAGTTGTGAGTCACCTAACATGGGTGCTGGGAACTGAATTTGGGTCCTCTGCAAGAAAAAATTCTCTAAACTACTGATCTAGTTCTCTAGTCTCAACATTTATTTAGTTTGTTTTTGGTGGGGGTTACATGTACCATACATAGTGTGTGTATGAAGGTCAGAGGCAACCTGAAGGAATGGATTCACTTCTACTATGTGAATCCCAGGGACTGAACTAAGGTCATCAAACTTCCAAGTTACCTTTATGTGAAAAACTATCTAGAGCCCATTTCCACTTTTTTTTTTAACATACAGTACAACTTATTATACGCCAGTAATATGTTGGGGCATACCCAAGATAATGCATCTTTCATCTTGAAACTGTTGTTACTTACTCCCACAGAAAAAGTCTTACTTAAAAATTTTGATTCATCTTTTCCCACCTATGGTCTTATTGCTACAGTTTCTATTTGTTGCAATAGAAAACCTGTAAACCACTTCACTTTTTTCAGCTTCAAGTCGGTCACAAATTTTGACAATGCATTATCTTTTCTGAAATATTTAGCTAATTAACACTTTAAGTAAACATTATAAGAAACAATTGAAATGAAACATGACCCCAAAGGTATCCTATTCTGTAGTGTAGGCAAGTAATCCACTTCTTGCTAAATTTAGGGAAGATTCACCTTTGAACTTCATTATTAAAATAGGAAAATAGAAACGCCAATGTTATCCTACATACCAACTTTACAAACCTTTTTCTTTGTTTCAATGAACTTTTGGTATTATTCATCAAAATAAGAATCCAAGTATGATTAGAAATGAATGTAATGTTATGTTTGCAATTAAGAACTTTATTTCCCCTTTGAAAACTGACCTTTGGTTATCACTAGAGACTAACAGATGACCAGTCTGACTCAATGCTGTACTTTCTATAGTTTCTAAAGCTAGAGGGATAGGATCTACTAAACAAGAAAACAGATTTCTCTAATTTTAAGACAAATACAAAAGGTGTACACTGAGGTTGGTCAGTATTACTTTTAAACCCTAGCTATATCCCATACTGGTACAGTTACCTGAACTTTGGGTAAGTTAATTAAAAATTTAAGCTGCAGTTTGTCCGCTCGTAAGATGTTGACCTTGCAGGATATTGAATTAGAAGGGTCCATTACAGGACCATAAATGCTACACATTTTCTCTTTTGCCTCAAATGATGGGGAAATGTTTCCATTTCTGCAGATAACTTCTAAAGATGTTATGCCGTGAAGAACAGGAGAGAGATGTCTTTCTCTCCACTCACGGCAGTCAATTTCCTGCCAAGCAGGATAGAAGAAATCATTCATGTGTGTGCTATTTTTCTGTACAATGTGGCTGAGTAAGTATGAAAAATAGTTTTAAAGTGAGGCAAATGTATTTATCCTCTCTCATCCTACCAAAATGCCTGCCAGCCAAAAAAGCTGTAGAGCTTGGCAGATTGTACATATGCAAATACGATGTGAAATACTGGAAAAGGTTAGGAAATGCTAATCATGCTTTACTTTGTTACTTTGAAATGTGTAAAAAGTCACAAATTGTATTAACCTACAATATGGGTCTGATCAGAACAAATCAGATAAAGGAGACTGTTCGCTTCAGTGTCAGCAGGAGTTGTTTTCAAAACAACTTTCTATGTTATACACAGGGATCACTAAAGATTGTTTTTAAGGTGCAAGGGCTGACAATTCAATCAGTAATTCTAAACTGAAGTTTCAATACCTCTAGAGTATTCCCAAGTATTTTAAGGGAAATGCTGACACATTAAAAATAAGACTATTTTCTTAATTAAAAATGCTTCACTTTCAGTAATCCTATTATGGAAATTATTTTGGTATAATCCCTGTTACACCATATATTCACAGGGTGTAACCTGCTCTCCTTGGGAAAAAAAATGTAAGGTAAGTTTTAAAAAATTCTTTGACTTTCTAACAGGAGGTCATCTGGAAGAAGTGTATTAGGACTGAGAAGTGATCTGTGATAGACAAAATTTGACTTTTACCTTTGTAGGACGTACCAACTACTTTCACTCTCTTCCCAAAAATGAAACGCACATTAGAACACTGGGAGAAAAGGATTTTCATAGAGAATTACCAGTCTAAAGTAATAGGAAAGGAAGAAAAAGGGGGTCTGAAGCCATAGTATATTATACAGAGACCCAAGTTGCAGGAAGGAGCAAGGACCACCACACTTAAGAAAACAATAATCCCCAAACAAAACACCCTCACATTTCCACAAATACATCTGCCTTCCAAACTCCCTGATCCTAGCAGTGGCTTTTCTGTTGAAAGTTTATGGAGCAGAAGTTTCATCATAAAGGTGCTGTGCATGAGACAGCAGAAACCTCTTTCCAACTTTGGTCAAGATACCATTGCACTGTTCAGAATCCAAAGAAGCTTCTTATGCAATCACATTGAAACAATAAGAAACAAGCATTTTATATTCTTAATAAGGAATGTATATAATCCTTACCAATGTGACAGGATTAAGAATCAGCTCCTCATTTATCCTAAGGAAATATCAGAGATGTGCATAAAGACTTATGTACAGTGATATTCATTATACTTTAAAATAGAAAACAATCTAAATGACCAACAGGGGACTAGTTAAATAAATCACAATACATCTATTCATATGTAGGAACACTATGAAATGGTTAAAATCAGGGCCTAATAAAAAATTAAAGATGCAAAATATGCCTGCAATATATTACATTTAAAAGGATATAGAGCTGTAAGTATGATCCCAATTCTGTACCCTCCCTCCCAGCATGGGAGCATTTAACTAGCAAAACATAAAATCTTATCAGCGATTACCTGGGCCATAGGATATTCTTCTTGGTACTGTCTTTTCAAAATTATTTTCATTTATTTTTAATTTTTTAAAGAGAAAAGGCAATAAATGTAATTAGAAATATTGGTTTATTTTCTAGTTACAGTGCTGTTATGTCTGCTTTATTAGCTCTGTCTTGCTACCAAAAACCTGCTGGTAACCAGGACTGCTCTATTTTCTAGACTAAGTATGTGTGACCTCTGGCTTGTTATCTACACTATTAAGTTTATGAGAGCCCTTTCTTAAGATTTTATTTAGTTGTTTTTTTTTCTTGATTCTGTAGAAAATTAGGTTTAGGCCTAGATCCACCTCATGTTATTTTCAAGTGTACCCCTAAGGGAAATTCTGTTTATGAAACAAGTTATGTTGGGAATAAAGAAATGAAAACACAGTAGCAAAAATTAAGTCTGTATTGTGAATAGCAAGTATCAGAACACACACTGCAAAAAACAGAATCCATGCCACAAAGGACAAACTTGAGTAAATGAAAAAAAGAAAGAATTTAAAAACTATGGAAGACAGACAGAAATAATCTATGAATAACAATGTTCCTTAGAAAAAAAACAGAGCAGATTAATCAATCAAAAGTATAAGAAAACTTTCCAGTTCTGAAAAAAATACCTGAGACTGCAGACTGAGAAGGTTCAACAGAGATCATCAACACCAAGACATGTCCTGGCAAATGTTTTTAAATTTCAAGGATAAAGATATAATCCTATAAGCATACAAGCAGAAAAAATAGGTTATTTCAAAGGTACTAAATCAAATTGACCTCAGATTTTTCCTCACAACAAAATGCCAGAAGACGATGAAGTAATGACCTACAGAGAGTTAAAAGGGAACAGTTCAGATCTAAGGATTTCATACCTCACCCTAGTGTTTCAAGTTCAAAGGTCATAGAAAATTATCTTTACACCTGCAAAGTCTGATAAAATGTTACCATCTTGGTAGCATCTTTTAAAAATAAACTGTTCAAAGGTACACTCTAGAAAACCATAAAAAGAAAAAAGAGCTCAAGAATATGAGAAGTAACGTCTGTACACACCAAGTTAATATCCAGGAATAATTGACTAATTTAACTATAAGTATATAAACAATATAAAAGAAATTTTATTGAGTTGAGATTTATAACCTTGGACTACATTAATGAATTCAAAAGAAGTAGCAGGAGAAGAAGAAATTCTCCATCCTTCCTTAAAGTAGATTTAACAACCATGTTTTTTAGTTTGTATCTAAAAAGTTTTGAAAAAACCACACAATAATAAAAATAAATATTACAGTTTGAATCACTAAAGAATGTGCTATGAGGTTGATACACCTGATAGTTCTTTATGCTGACATCATATTCAATCCTAAGAATATGAGGTAAGTATTAATTACCCGTATTTCACAGCTGAGGAAGGTAAAGCTTGGCAAATAAATTAGTGAGTGGCAGAAACAAGACCCAAACACAAGTATTTTTAGCTCAGTAAGTCCTTCTAGCTTGCACAATTGTCTCAAAGAAAACATTCCATATGGAAGAAGATAAAATCTCAAGGAAATAATACAAAATGGCAGCAACTGTTTTAAATGCGATATAAGAAATGTCAAGTGTCTAATAAAACAAAGTGACTAGCATTTGATGCTCTTAGAGCCTTTTGTTTCAACTGTTAGAGGCAGTATCTAGGACCTCACACAAGCTAGACAAATATTCTACGACCAGGCTGTTATCCATAGTCATCTTCTGTTGGGAGACAGGGTCTCATTAAGTTTCAGGCCTGGGCTTGAACCCATTCTACAGCTTGGACAAGCTTTGTACTTTCAATTCTCCTCCTGCCCCAGCCTCCCAAGTAGCTGGGCTTACAGATTTGAACCATCAGCCCCAGAATTATTTTCATGTGTGTTAACAGTATGACAGTTAAGTGTTTTAAGTCTTTATTTTGAAGAAATACAATACAAATATTTACATTGGAGTTGATTCATCTAGGATTAGCTTCAAAATAATTCACTGGAGATGGAGCAAATAAATATGTGTAGGGTAGTGTGTGGGAGGGAAACAGTAAGAATAAAATAGTGGGTTGTGAGTTGTTAACTTTTGAGGCTTTATTCTTAGAAAATGGTGCTTGTTCATGCTTTCACTGTCCTGTGTGTAAAATGCTTCACACTAAAAACTTCAGTAGGCTTACATTTTTTAAGGAGGAAAAAAATCTATAATGTACTGTCAAAGAAAAAGGTCAGTATAGAAAACCATACAGAAAGAGAAAGCATGCAACCCAGGCCTTCATTCATGCTAGGTAAGAGTTTTAACACAACTGCATCATCTCCAAGCTCTTCTATGTACAATTAACATATACATTTTTAACAAAAATGGAAGCAAGTGTTTGTAATATTAATGCTAAACATAAAATCTAAGACAACCTTTAAGGTGATCACAAAGGACTAAAGATACCCATACTGAGTGCATAGTAATAATGGTTGCTATCAATTACTGAGCTCTTGACTGCTAGGGAAACACTAAGCATTATTATCTCTGATGCTTCTACCAACTTCAAGAGACATTGTCATCAATTTACAAATGAAAAAATTAAGCCAAGATGAATTTATCAATATTTTTTCGTGTAGTCTCAGCAAAATGCCTGGCACATAGTACGTGACCAATAAATACTTGATGAACATATGAAAAAGTCCAATAACCTGTCCAAGGACAAAAGTAGGGCCCATATTTAGACTCAAATTTAACCCTCTGTTCTTTAATCACAAGTACTATTTTTTAAATTTTATTTTAATTTTGTGTGCATTGGTGTTTGCCTGCATGTGTAAGGGTGTAGATCCTCTGGAACTGGAGTTGCAGACAGTTGTGAGCTGCCATGTGGGTACTGGGAATTGAACTTGGGTCTCCTGGAAGAGCAACCAGTGCTCTTAACCACTGAGCCATCTCCCCACTCATCACAAATAATATTTTAATAAAGCTCCATTATAGCAAGAATACAGATAATTCCTTCTGTGTATGTTTATTTTTCAGATTTTACGTAATCACCACATGTTGTTTTTCAGATACAAAAATAATCAAATAGTATGTAAAAGTGCTGAACATTCAGTCACAGATATAAACAAACCACAACACAAAAGCAGATGTATTAGGACTATAACATGAAATAAATGGAAACAAGGGAGATAGGAAAACTTTAAGATGGAGTATCAACTAACATAAAAATACAATAAGGGCAAATTGTTAAAATTTATACTAGGATAAATAAATATTACATTTTCAAAGAAAATAAAGTATAAAAAGATTAAAGACTCAAGCAGCCATTAAAAACTGTGTTCAAAGCCATGAATTTAAAAATATTTAATATTTACTTTGTCATTACATTTATAAGAGCTAGAGTTACAGATTGTGAGCACCCTAAAAATGGGTGCTGAGAACTGAATTTGGGTCCTCTGAGCTATATCTAGCCTCTAAAATTCCTTTTTATTTTGTATCTGTGTGCATGTGTGTGTGCAAGCACATGCCACAATACATGGATGGAGGTCAAAGGACAACCAACCTGTGGGAATTCAAGTTCTCCTTCCACCATGTTGGTCGCAGGGATCAGACTTAGGTTATTAGGGCTTGGCAATGGGTGCTGTTACCCAGTGAGCCATCTCAAGGGCCCTAACTCTAAAACTACCAAAAGCAGGAATCATATATTTTTCCCTGATTATTATAAATTACACAAGGAAATAAACTATAACAATCACCCAGAAATTAGTTCTTTTAAATAATCATTAGATTAAGAAAAAAATGTAGCAACTATTATTTATTCATTGCCTCTGCCTATCTTTTAAATTATAGTGCTATCTATGTTACATATTCTATAATTTATTTCCATTTATTAATAAACCATGAGGTATGATATTATGTATAGTAGAGATAATGGGAGGTTGAAAGTACTTGTTTAAGATCACAGCTGCAGCCTAGGCAGTTTGGATGCTCACCTTACTAGACCTGGACAGAGGTGGGTGGTCCTTGGACTTCCTACAGGGCAGGGAACCCTGATTGCTCTTTGGGCTGACGAGGGAGGGGGACTTGACTGGGGGAGGGGGAGGCAAATGGGAGGCGGTGGCGGGGAGGAGGCAGAAATCTTTAATAAATAAATAATTTAAAAAAAGATCACAGCTACATTTTGCAAATAAAAAGTGAACCAAAGTCAAACTGCAAAGTATCTACTAAGTACACTTAGATAGAAATACCGTTGTTGTTATAACACTGTTAGAATTGACATCCAGGTATGCTTATTTATCTCTTTGCCTAACATAAAATTTTATAATACAAGTGGGGAAAACCAGAGTTCTTTAACACAATATGTTTTGAAAACAAACACTTTGTAAACACATTGTTCTAATAAGGGTATGGTTACTTTTTAAAAAAACATTTCATAGGCTGAATATATTTCAAATCATAAGTTTCTATAATCTATTCTCAAAATAGTAGATAACATTAAACTGGATAAAGGAAGGAATCAAAAGTAAACATGATTTGCTGTCCATTTCTAAAACCCAGTGTGATCTTGGAAAAGTCACTTGAGGGAGTACTTAATTAATAATCCTGAATTATATGGAACTTTGATCATTTTATATTTGAGGGTCTGCCATTGTGGGATTTTGTTTTTTGTATCTCATTTGAGGAAGTTACCAATTTTACATTTCTAAGTGTAAGTGTATCCAGAATAGTTTTATCTATATCGGTGGTGTATTGCTTCCTAGTGTAAAAAAGAAAATAATGCCAAAGAATGGATGCAACAACTGTTGTCATCTAAAAGAAAAATAAAATATGGGTTTTCTTTACAGATTAAGGACTCTAATGCAATCTTATAATTTCCATAATCTAACCTTATAATATTTTATTAGTATAGAAACTGGTGTAGTGCTAATTTTTTAAATAAGTCCTATGTAAATTCCTAATTCTACTCTTGTCTTCTAAGCCCTACTTCTTTTGAATAGATGGTATGTTTCCAATCCCTGCACAATGACCAGAATTACTTGAGTTTTCTGTTAACATATAATAAGTAGGTAGAGTGCTTACCCTGCATCCAGTTTCTAGTAACATAAACACAATACAAAATAAAATAATTTGGACTCCCTCTACACAGAAACAAAAATCATATTTTCAGAAGCTCCATGGCTTAGTATTTTTGGGGTAAGAGGTTTCGAGATAGGGTTTCTCTGTAGCTTTGGAGCCTGTCCTGGAACTAGCTCTTGTAGACCAGGCTGGCCTCAAACTCACAAAGATCCACCTGCCTCTGCCTCCCAATGCTGGGATTAAAGGCGTGTACCCACCACAGCCCAGCTGGCTTAGTATTTTTTTTTTTAACGGGCATCTTCAATGAATCCTGTGATTATACAACTCTGGGGAACTAGGGTAGTAAAATAGATTATGAATTGTAATGTCTGCCATATCAAATCGTAAAACCTGCCTTGCCCTTCATTACACGTGTCTTTGGATAAGTGATTTACCTCAACTTTCCAGTCCAGACTCAGATATTCAATCCACCAGAAGCTGTGATAAGTTCAGTATACTCAACTGTTCCAGATATTCAATAAATCTCAACTTCTCTTTTCTTGTATTCATCTTTTAGGGCAAATATCATATGAGGAGCTTTAGAGGCGTTCCTTGTCCTAAGAATCCCCTTCTATTTTCAGAGCTAAAAAATCTAAAATTAGATAACCTATGTATTGTTTGAGTTGACTAATTCAGATTTAGTTGGTTTCCAGAGGCTCAAATGAGAAATAACATCATGCTGGCTTCAAAGGCCAAGCTTTCATTTTGGTGTAACTATAGAAGAAAAATAACCTGGACCTCTATTTTCACGTTTACTGTATGACCGATCATTAAACGTTCTGGCCAGAACTCCAAATAAGAACTTCAGAAAAACCCTATCAACTACTCAGACACCATTTGCAATTATACCAGACAGTAACCTTGAAACTTAGCCATCATTTTGGTTTTACAGGATCCCATTAAAAAAACATCATCCCCATGACCACCAGAAGTAATTTTAGAAGATGACGGCCCTTCTCCCCACAAAGTCTGTTGATTATTACTGGTATAGGGTTGGGGGGTGGGGTGGAAATTATGTAGGCTCAGAGATCTCTGAAAACAAAAAGGGAAATTGAATGGGAAATAGGTAGATTAGTGTGAGCTTACTCACACTAATAATAATAATAATAGTGAGTAATAGAGTGAATACTGTGTGCTATTATTTATAGGCAATTTACATTGGTATAGATTCTTGTACATCGATACAAATTCAAATTTGTTATATTGAATATGCTTCTATTTCTGTTTACAGTATTTGTATATACCTACACAAAGTTATTTTGTCAGATTGCATGCATGCATGTTTCTACCTCTGTTTAAGACATTTTGTATACTGATAACAATTTTAGGATATATTTAGTATATTGCATTATATATTTCTACCTCTGATCAAGATACTTATATATTGTTTATATTTTGAAGTCACTGTCCTCATTTGCTGCAAGTTGTTTAAAGATTGTTTAATATTCGAATATGAAGTCTTAGTCTTTAAATTATACAGATATTAAGTATTACAAATCAATTGTCATCCATGTTTGTCAGACTTATAGTTAGACTATTCAGGTTCTTTAGATACATAGAGATTGTATTCTACATAAATAGGCAATCTTCAACCACTTCAAAGAACTGTAGAATATGGCATTTAAATAATTTAGGGTTCTGTTGATGTGAGACATGATTGCTCCTGGCAGCACCGATCTATTCCCAAGAGAATGGTGAGTACTGAAGACACTCCACTTGGAGCTTGTATTCTTCTTGACAAAACTGGCCTATGGGCAAGGAACTGCCCATACATGAACCTCTGACAAAATGCATGGCGTCCAGACTGGACAAGCAGGATACGAGAAAAAAAAGACTGCCAAACCTTGTCACGACAAGGTAAGACAGTTTTGAAAATCTTCCTGCCTCTAAAAATGGTCTGTCAGTTACTCTAGGCCTTTGCCAAAGTTGGATGCTTCAACATTGCAAATGAGACTTTGGGTGATTGCCCAGGTAACCAGTTATGTCCATCATTTACTGCATATTTTGGAAACTGCTTGATTATACTTCCTGCCTACTCAAGTAATGTTATCTCCCTTCTCAGGCCTTCAATGGGGTTGAAGATTAAATACTCATAGTGACTTTCCTCTTATGATTTATCCAAGCCATTTCTAATATAAGACTTAGACTTCTTAGGATAAAATAATTATTAAAACATTTAGTATGTTACTTGCTTAATATTGTTTATACTGGTCGTAATTCTAATTTTTATACTTGATATCTGTACTTATTGTGTATAGTTTTGTATTGGGCTTGGAACTCTCTTATTTAGACAAAAGGGGGAGATGATGGGGAACCTTCTTCAGCCTACGGCCTTTGAGAGGACAGACCAAGTGGGGTGTGGCCTTTGGTACCAAAAAGCCTGCAGGAGCACTCACTCGGCCCCTTCTTCCAGCACACCACACCTGGATGTTGGACCCTCTTCCTGTTTCCTCATTGGGATCCGTAAGTTTCCCTTTTAATAAAGAAAAACCTTAGTATGCCCTATTCAAAACCAGTGTGGGTTTATTTGATTCATGTTCCCCCCCCATTTGATGTGTTCCGCTTCTATTGGATTTTCTTAAAATTTTTTTCACAAATCACTGTATTTGTGAAATACATAAAACTGAATTCATTTTCTAGATAAATTCATATTTTTCAAAATTCATCTAAGAGTATAATTTAAATTGCCTTTAAAAAAAGTGACATCTTTTCCTGCTTGGACTTCAGTTGAGATGTTTAAGGATAGAGCTCTTCCTCAGCATTTGATTTTCTTCAGTATTTTTGTTTGTTTGTTTTTGTTTTGAGACAGGGTTTGTGTAACCTTGGTTGTCCTTAAATTCACTCTGTAGACCAGGATGGCCTAGAACACAGAGATCCACCTGCTCTGACTTCCAAATTCTGGAATTAAAGGTGTGCACCACCACTTCTGGGCAGTATTTGCTTCTTAAAAACCTGATAGACGCTACTGCATTTATATCTGCTTTAACCAGTTGACTGCACCTGAAAAGCCTTTCTGGATTCTCTGCTTTGTCTTACTGATCTGTGTTTATTCCTGTGCCAGCACCATAGCATTTTGATTACTAAAGTAAATCTTAAAAGCAGGTGATTACTCCCATTTTCTCTCTCTCTCTCTCTCTCTCTCTCTCTCTCTCTCTCTCTCTCTCTCTCTTCCCCTCTGAGATAGGGTTTCAGTATATTGACCAGGCTGGTCTCGAACTCACAGGGATCCACTTGCTTCTGCCTCTCAAGTGCTAAGGTTAAAGGTGTCTGCCCCCATGTCCAGGCACTCCACTTCATTTAACTTTCCACTTAATTTTTGAGATGATAAACTTATGTTGTTTTTGATTGAGTTGGGGGGAAATAACATTTCTACTATGTTGAGTCTTCCAATCTGTGACCAAAATAACTATTCTTCGCTTATTTAGACATTCTTAGGAATTTTTAATTTTCAGCAATACATACTTCATATAAGTGATACTATAGAATTTCTATACATTTGTTTTACACACACACACGTACACACACACATTCTGTATACTAGCCTTGTGCTCTACAACCATGAAAGAATCACAGAATCAATTTTAAGGTTTGGTAATTTTTTTTTGAGACTTTCACCGGAAAACACTATGTGGCTGTAAATAAGGGCAGTCTTATTTCTTTCCTTGAAAAAAGATGTATTATTGTGTGTGGGACAACCGTGGACTATATATGGAAGTCAGAGGACAACTTTCTGGAGATAGCTTTCTTGTGTTTGAGGCAGGGTCTCTTTTGTTGTTTCTGCCATGCTGTGTATTCTAGGTTAGCTGGCCCATGAGCTTCTGGGCAATTCTCCTGTCTCCCTCCCCCCACCCCACCACACACACACCTTGGCACTTGAGTCCTGGCATTACAGATGTGTGTTACTTCATGGGTTTGGAGGTTCAAACTCAGGCAGAGAGGCTTTCACAGCAAATGCTTTTACCTGCACAGTTAGCTTACTGGTCCTTACTTCTTCCTCTAAAGTTTACATGCCTCTTACCGCCCTTCCTTGTCTATTATGCTGGTAGGATTTTTAAAGACCATAATAAGCAGCTGTTGTGAGAATGGACATCTCTGCTATATCCCTGCTGGATTTTTAGAACAAAGCACTGATTTTTTTGTTTGTTTTTGCATTTACCACATGTCAACTGTAGGGTTTTTAAAATTCTTTATCAGGCTGAAAAGTTCCCTTCTCAGATTGCTAAATTCTCATTTTGCATTTGTTTTGCATCAATATGTGGTTTTTCTTTAATTTTTAAAATGTTTGGACTACCTTCAATTAAAACTTTTCAGTGAAGAAATACTTTTCTATTTCTGGAATCAAACCCACGTGGCTATGGTACATTGCTGGGCTTGAGTTTAATATTTGGTTGAGGATTCTG
This sequence comes from Microtus ochrogaster, assembly GCF_000317375.1. Lineage (NCBI taxonomy): Eukaryota > Metazoa > Chordata > Mammalia > Rodentia > Cricetidae > Microtus > Microtus ochrogaster. Next base: position 50,435,449 of record NC_022026.1, read on the forward strand.
TACCTATGTTTTTATGGTATACTGGTTTGGAATTTCTATACTGCCTTTGAGTCTTGGTATCTAACAAGCCTTGTACGAAATTCTCTCCTCCTCTTCTATTTCTTGAGAGAAACTGTAGAATTCATGTTGCTTCTTTATTCTGGATGGTCCAAGTTTTCTTCTTTTATCATTTTCTTTCTGTTTTAACAAACTTCTTTAGCCAATTCCTTAGTTTTTAGAGAAAATCCTTAGTTATCATATATTCAAAACTACTATGAATTTACCCATATTCCTATAGGATATTTTCACTGGGTCTAGAATTCTGGGCTAACAGCTCTTCTCCTTCAGATTTTAAAAATGTTGCACTTCCCTAGAGTCTGAGGGTAAATCCCTGGCATGTGAATCACTCCATACAGGTACTGACACAGTTCTCGCTAGCTGTTTAAAGATTCTCTTTAATTTTCCAGTTTGCTTTTAAATTGCTATAATAAACTATACATGAGACTTATTTCCTGAAAGTGTACAATCCAGCAGTGCTAAATGCTATTCACACTGTTGTGCAACCAATCTCACAAAATTTAAATACTATACCTACTAAACAGTAACTCCTTGTTTCTAAAAGTTTGATTTAATGACTCAGGCAATGGATTGCCTTGGGCTTGTTTGTGATTAATACAGACTCTGGAATCTGGAAGATTTTACCTTTTATCTATTTGGGCAGAATTTCAACCATTACAGTTTTTTAGGTGGCTCTTCTGGAACTTTGATAATATACATTTTAAGTTTTTAAAAGTCCTGTTCACTTTTCACCAGGTTATTTTTTGTTGTTCAGACTGTGGAGGTACTTTTTTGAAGACAGGATCTTGTACTGTAACCTAGGCTGCCCTAGATCTCAGGGCAATCCTTCTGTCTCAGCCTCTGAAGTGCTGGGATTATGGGTGTATGCCATCACACCCAGTTAGATAGGGGAAATTTCTCTTGCTCTACCTTCAATATTATAATTATTATCATCCTTACTCTTTTGATTTCATACTCAGTTTATTTCACTCACATTTTTCAGTTCCAAAATTTCCATTTGGTGCTCCTTTATATTTTCTATTTTTTTTTCTGAGATGGAAAATTCATTTAACTGTTTATATTTGCTCACTTTTCAAAGCTGCTGCTCTAAAATCCTGACCAGGTAATGCTAACATCTGAATCAGTATTGGTGTCTGCTGACTATATATAGTTTTTTTTGGTTTTTCGAGACAGGGTTTCTCTGTGGTTTTGGAGCCTGTCCTGGAACTAGCTCTTGTAGACCAGGCTGGTCTCGAACTCACAGAGATCCACCTGACTCTGCCTCCCAAGTGCTGGGATTAAAGGCGTGCGCCACCACGCACTTTATATTTTTTCATGGTTCCTGATTGATTTTTTTTTCTGAGACAGGGTTTCTCTGTGTAGTCCTGGAACTAGCTCTGTAGACCAGGCTGGCCTAAAACTCACAGAGATCTGCCTCTGCCTTCCAAGTACTAGGATTAAAGACGTGCACAACCACTGCCTGTGTGACATTTTTTTCTGTATGCCAAGCATTTGGATCCTATTTAATATACTTTGGCAGGCAATCCCATGTTGAGGTATAGTGTGAGGGCAGTATTAGCATAAATATTCTCTGAACACTACTAAGACTACCCAAGCAATAGTGGAAACACTGTCTCAAATGCTCAAATGTATTTAGCTATATGCTTGCTTCCAAGAGTGAACCACCTTGTTGCCTATGGTTAGGACTGTGAGTTCACCTTACTTCTGGGCTGTGGGAAAGGAAGGAAAAGCAGTTCCTCAAGGAGAGTAGACAATAGGGAAGAACAGAAGAGGACCTGAACGGCTAATCAGTCTCAGCTGTCGGCTAAGACCCACTGACATTAGCAGGGGTGGGAAACAAGTGCTCTTGCCTTCAGTTATTTTCTGCCTAGTTGATGCTGGGGTAATGGTAGAAGCTTAGTATAAACTGTGCCTACCTCACACTACTTCAAGTCTCATTATTTTGGGTCAGTGGTGGAGGTTCAACCTGCTGAAAGTACACTGAGAAGAAACAACTTCCTTTCACAAGGGTAGGATGGTGAAAAATCAGTTTCCTGAATAGATGCAAAAGTCACCCAGCAGAGGGAACCAAAGCACTGTCCGTTGTGATTTTTTTTTTCTTTCAAGGCAAGGAATGGGTAATTAGGACACATTTCCCCTAGCCAACACCCTTGGAGCTTGGAGGGGCAGAACACGTTCCCTATTCCTATCAGTATTTGGGTAGATTAGAATGAGAACTGCCAAGGTTTAGGCTTACTGAACTACCCTATTCCTGTTTGGCTAAAGACAACCGAGTTTTCTTTGAGCTTTTTGTGTCTGGTAGTGTTATAGAATCCTGTTGGTGATATATGGAAATCAGTAAGAAAACCCAGAGACTACATTCCAAGGTCCTCAGACAATCTGCCTTCTTTTCCACCGCTCCTGGTCACATTTGTTTCAGTTCATTTGAAGGGAAGTACTGAGAGCTATAGGTTCCTCCATCTTGGCAAGAACCAGAAGTTTCTTCCAAGTGATGTTTATATTAAAAATGGCATTTGTTTTCTAGTTTTCACATCATCATTAAAAGTCTACTATAGAAAGTTGTTACATTATAAGATTGTAATTTCCCTCTAAATATCCAATTATATCTGTTTGTATTCCTGGTCAACTTAGCTTGTTTTATGCTATTTTGGTTGTTTGTCCAGACAATCAGTATTTTTAGACTATAATAATCCAAAGGAAACAATTCTACTTAATTCATTATCACCTAGTACTATATTTCACACACTAACGGGAGCCAAGAGGAAAAGAACATTTTAAAACTAATTTGCACATTCTTCTTTTTATTGATCCAAGGCATACTTATTTTTAACTTGCCTATACTATTTCTCTCTTTAATCAACCTCCCCTTTTTCTGATACCAATATCCACTGTGATAGTTATTCTCTTGAATTATACCAATTGCTACCAGGAACCTGAAGGAAAGAAGGTAAGTAAGAACAGAGGTAACTGAGATGGATTATTTTTGTTTTTTGAGGCAGGGTTTCTCTATAAAACAGCTCTGGCTATCCCAGAACTTGCTTTGTAGACCAGGCTGGCCTCAAACTTTCAGAGATCCATCTTGCCTCTGACTCCCAAATGCTGGGATTAAAGGTGGGAGCATCACTGCCTGGCTCAGGATTCTTAAAAAGAACTCATTTAATACACTGACTTAACATTTAACTTTGGAGTTTTTTTTATACTTAGATTACCAACGAATTTCTACCCTTTTGCTTTAAAAACATTATTGAGCTGGGCGGTGGTGGCACACACCTTTAATCCCAGTACTCCAGAGGCAGAGGCAGGAGGATTTCTGTGAGTTTAAGGTCAACCTGCTCTACAAGAGCCAGTTCTAGGACAGGGTCCAAAGCTACAGAGAAACCCTGTCTTGAAAAACCAAAACCAAACAAAATCTATTGAGTTTCTAAGACCAAGGGGACTATTTCCTGCCTTCAACCTCAGTTCTTCTATAACCAATCTATAGCTTCATGGTGTATTCTTCAAGGAACTCTGCTCCTGCTTAGAAAAAAAAGTGTAGTAGGTGATGAGGTGACCTAAAGCATGCTCGTAGAAGCCAGGCCTTTTTGAATCCAACTGAAAAGCCACTGATCTAGACAAAGTTTTGCATTTATTACATCTACAATGAAAATGTTTGAGAATATAGACATATGGCACTTTGTTTGTTTTTCAAGACAAGGTTTCTCTGTGGAATACCTCTGGCTGTCCTGGAACTCACTTTGTAGAACAGGCTAGCCTCAAACTCAGAGATCCACCTGCCTCTGCCTCCCAAGTGCTGGGATTAAAGGTGTGCACCACCACGTGCTCAAATTCCTACTCTGGGGCTTCTATAAAGATGGCTGGTAAGTAATGTTAGACAATCTCCTTCTTCCCCACTTCAAATACAAGATACTCTGCTTCAGTGGTAACATAGTTGTTTATAAATCTGAATGTATTTTCCCAGATAATGTGAAATGTTTTTACTCTGGCTAGTTTTAAAAAGCTAAAAGCAGTATGTCTCTATGAGGATCAGCACTCCTGATTAATGCCAGGATCACATCCTTCATCGGCCTTGTTGAGAGGGCTTCACATACATGAGAAAGTGCCTGTCTTTCTAGTTCATTCACCTCCTTACATTCTCACAAATACAGTCACGTATGCAAACCACCTGGATACTTTCTGCACTGTAGATGATTTTATCTAGATGGAATCAATCATCTGGATGTTCTCAATTCAAGCAGGCCAACTCAAGGGACAGTCAATGCAATTTGCAATCTTTGAGACTTGGGTTTGAATCTTTGCTCCTGTTTACTAGCTGTGCAATCTTATGAGTAGTTTATTTCCCTCGGGGCTTCAATTTCCCCAGATAAGAATAACTACATACCTTATTCCAGTTACAACACCCTGAGCACCCAATCAAATGGGCAGTCAGTAAATGTGACTGTTCATATTCATCAAGGAGAGAAAGAGCAGTGACCTTGACACACTCCACACTATTTGATTATAGGTAGGGCTGTTCCCAAGTTGTTTCTTAAGAATTGGCTGAATTTTCCAAATTAACAAACTAAAATTAAGGCAAATTGATTTTAGATTTGAACAAAGCAAACAAAGTTAAATTAACAAACACATAGAAGAGAAAAATGGTTGAATTTTTACATAGTAGCTCTTTAAATTTTTCTATTTAAGACAGCTTTGAAATAATTACTTTTAAATTATGTGTGTGGTCCATAGAAAAATGAACTGTAGTGAAATGAAATGTTCTGAGCATGTTTCAGTTGGTCTTGTGTGTGTTGTGTGTGTTGTGTGTGTGTGTGTGTGTGTGTGTGTGAGAGAGAGAGAGAGAGAGAGAGAGAGAGAGAGAGAGAGAGAGAGAGAGAGAGAGAGAGAGACTCTATCTACAGTCTTGGCTGTGGCTGTCCTGGAACTCACTATGTAGACCAGGCTGGCCTCAAACTCACAGAGGTCAGCCTGCATCTGCCTTTCGAGTGCTGGGATTAAATATGTGCCACAATACCTGGCTAGCTCTCAGTTTTCTTACATAGAATATGGCTAAATTGTTCTCAGTTCCAAAATTCTATACTTAACTAAAAAAGTTTAAAATTTCAAGACACTTAAGTCCATTTTTAGTTTTATGTAGTGCAGTATAATGTAAAGAGTACAATATTTTAAGTTACCATGCAGCATTTTTTTTTCATTCAATAACATAAAATATGATCATGTTCTCTTCTGTCCTATTTTTATTGTTTAATACTTCTATTCACAAGCTCAGTCCACAAGAGGAAGCTTATAATTTCAACATTTTGATAGCTAAATATTCTCACTGCTTCAACCAGAAATGCCACCAGAAAAACTACTGAAGAGCATGATGGTGAATTGTGAATATATGTCACATAAGAAGGTTTATAAAAATCATCAGGATAGGAAAGGAATAATTGTGAAAACAGCTATCAAATATATTTTTGTTTAGAAAAAATGCCTTAGCCTATTCATTTCATAACACAAATAAGAAGTTTAGGAATGGAAAACTAAACACTGAACCAGAAGCAAAAGGGGAGTTCTATTTGTACAAATCCTTATAATCTCTAACTGCATTCATCGGTCTATACAGTAGACAAAAATACTGGGGACTCTAAACTAAAAATTCAGGGCTGGGATGTAGCTTAGTGATAGAGCAATTACCTAGCATATGTGAAATCCAGTGTCCCATCCACAGAACTGTTTTTCAGTAACACCAATTATGTCTTAAGTGCCTAATAATCCACTATTAACACTGTATTGAACAATGCTGAGCTAGAAGTTCAATTGTATAAAATAATTCTCTTTTTTGAAGTTTTTTTCATTCTTTTTTATTAGATTTTCTAGAAATACCAATCCAAGTTCCCACTGCCTCCCTCCTCCCATTCCCTCCATACACCCTCCCACCCCACCCCATCCAATCCTCAGAGAGACTAAGGCACATTGCTCTGTGGAAGGTCCAAGGCCCTCTCTCCTATATCTAGGCTGAGCAAGGTATAAGCCCAAAGAGAATAGGATCCCAAAAATCCAGTGCATGCAGTAGGGATAAATCCTGGTGCTTTTTAAAAATATGTATGAGCATGGGAAGTTGCCAGTGCAGAGATACCCACAGAAGCCAGAAGATGGCGCCAGATTCCCTGGAGTTAGAGTTACAGGTGGTTAAGGAACCCAAAGAACATGGGTGATAAACACCGAAATCCAGTCCCTTGGAAGAACAGCAGGTACTCTTAAATGTTCAACCATCTCCCCATCCCTCTTCCAGTCTTAAAAAATTAACCCCCCCCCCCGTGTACAATGTGCATGTGAGTGAAGAGTGGCTATGTACAGGCCAAAGAGCACACGTGGAGATCAGAGGACAATCTGTGAAGGTCCTCCCCTTCTACCTTATTTGAGACCAGGTCTCTGTTGTTTTTCTTCTGCATAAGTCAGGGCATCTGGCCCTTGAGTTTCAGGGGATTCTCTCTCTCTTTCTGCCTTCCACCTCCCAGTAAGAGTGATAAAAATACAAATGCTCATGCTACAAGTTTGGCAATTCAAACTCAGGTCTTCATGTTTATATGGTAACTGTTTTTATTCCCCAGATGCAGTTTTTTCTCCAGTGGAGATGAAGTCGTACACACACTGGTATTATATGTATGTACAACTATGCACAGCTGGCAGTTCTTTTAAAAAGCAAATATTCACTATTTTATACTGTTTACAGAATTTAAAAAATAAAAATTCACCTGTTAACCAATGCGAAGAAATATATAATGTTCTAATGTTGAGGATTTTGCTGTAGGTTTCATAAGATCTCTAGTGTAAGATGCAGTTCAATTTATTGGTAACAAAATGACCTTTTGCTTCAGGCTATCATTTGGCAACTTGCTTCTAAAACATATCATATGACTGAACTGTTTCCTGAAACAAGCTTTGTGAACCAAAGGATTAGAGCTAAACATACAAAAATCCAGATGACCAGGTCAGATTTAAAAATCATCATATGTGCCAGGCAGTGGTGGCGCATGCCTTTAATCCCAGCACTCAGGAGACAGAGACAGGTGGATCTCTATGAGTTCTAGGCCAGTCTGGTCTACAGAGTGAGTTCCAGGACAGGTTTCAAAGCTACAGAGAAACTCTGTCTCAAAAAACAAACAAAAAATCATATGTAACATGATGATATAAAACTCAATTTATACAGTCAACAAAACATAATCAAGACCTGAAGTGTATAAGAGACTGTATTAGCTAAGATAGAGAAATTATATTTAACTTACTTTGACTCTAACCCTACTTCTGCTATAGGAGAAGAATGAAGAAATCTAAAAGTGTTTTTGGATTGATATTTAAGTGTATAATATCTCTAATATTTGGGAAACCAACAAAATCTCCCCAAAACAAAACTGGACCCACTTTACAGCTTCCTGGTTGGTACTTCATTCACATTCTTTGTAGCTGACATCTTTAAGAGAAGGCAATAAATGAGCCACTTTGTTATGGTATGCCAAAACATAAAATTATTATTTACTATTAGGCAATATGTCCAGTAAATACCTGATCCTCTAGGTATGTCTACACCAATCCACAGCTTACACAAACCCCTAAATAACATTTATAACAAGTTGCAATATCAAATGTTGGACAATCCTGCTCTACATAATGGTCAGTCTAAAAGATTGAGGACATTCTTAAACATATTTGGTGAATTAAAAAAAATAAAATCAAAATATTCCCAAATTAAAAATGGCTCCTAGTTTTCTAACCTCTACTAACTGTAAGTTAGAATCAGTTAATTTTAAAAAAGGACAATGTAGCTGGGCGGTGGTGGCGCACGCCTTTAATCCCAGTACTCGGGAGGCAGAGGCAGGCGGATCTCTGTGAGTTCGAGGCCAGCCTGGTCTACAAGAGCTAGTGCCAGGACAGGCTCCAAAGCTACAGAGAAACCCTGTCTCAAAAAACTAAAAAAAAAAAAAAAAAGGACAATGTGAGGTGGCAGGGAGACTGACAGATGAATAAAGTGGCCTATAGTTAAAAAACAAAAAAAAAGATAATGTAAGTGTAATTTAGTAAAGGCTTGGTATTAACGAACTATATAACTAAGAACCATAAAAATTCAAATCAAAATTTTTAATTTTTAAAAAGTTTTATTTAAAAATATATGTTTTTTTTAACATTTAATGGGAGTAGGGCACAATGTTTTGGCTTTGTCAAGAAAAATTTCATTTCATTTTTAATTAAAATATTTCTGAGTTGTACAGTAAATTTTCAATTCAGTATTGGACTAAAGTTTAAATATAAGATGTCTCAGTGGGTAAAGATGCTTACTCACCAAGCCTGATGACCTGAATTCAATTTTATTTATCTCTAACTCCTTCCGAACAGTTTTAAGATGGGAACATGCTTTTCTGTCTTCCTTTTCCTTTACATGTCTCTCATGATGCTCTTTATTGGTTTTCCTCCTTTAAAGATAATATTTGGAAAGAACAACACAAAAAGAACAAGACTGAAGAGACTTCTATTTTACCCTTATAGGTATATTCAGGTATTATGATTGTTTAAAATGATCAACCAAATAAATGATTTTTCCTTGTTTTGCTTAATTCTGGAAAAATCCAAGACAGTTCTTTGAGTAGGTCAATTATAAGTATTACTTAATAAACATAAATCATAGATTATACCATTGTTTTACACATACTTTCAATTTATTTAGTTATCATGACAACTCTGAAGTCAATATTTTTATACTTATTTTGAAGATTTGGAACAACACACGGGTGGGTATAAGGATGTGTTAATACTATCTATTAAAACTTAATCACAGGCTGGAGAGCTGGCTTGGAGATTAAGAGCACTAGCTGCTGCTCTTCCAGAGGTCTTGAGTTCGATTCCCAGCAACCACATGTTGGCTCACAACCATCTCTACTGAGATCTGGTGTCCTCTTCTGGCATGTACATGCCAGCAGAACATTGTACACATAATAAATAAATCTTAAAACCTAATCACTTAATTTTTCTATGATATGAATTGAGAATGAGATGTAAATACACACACACACACACTTGTGAAAGTGTATTTCAATGCTTAAAAATGTATTTTCCACTAAAACACACCAACAATTGAACGTTATTACACTTATGCATCATTAGAGAGACAAGCAAATGTTATTATCCTTCATTACAATCGGAGCCACTGGGCCTAATGCATCCAATGTGCAATGAGTGAATCAGGCCATTCTGACATCACTCATCATTTACAGCCTGACATTCATTACACATGTACTAGATCATAGAAGGATAGAGCAAATCTTGTTAACTATGACAATGATATGAATTTTTTAGTAGATGATAATTAAAGTGAAGTTTAAGAACAATTCTGCAATTCAGATTTCTAGATAAATAATTTGCTATACTTCTATTTATTTTACAACTTACCAAGACAAATCCTTGGTTCCAGACTGCACATCTAAATTATGTCATTTTTCTTATGTAAAATTAAGAATATATTTACTGTGATTTCCAGAACTGCAGTAAAGAAAAGGCCAAGTGTGCCCATATTTGCTTCTTTAAGTAAACACTTTTACCTCTTTATCTTAAAGTTCAAAGGAACAGGGGAAGTTTCACATTTTGGATAGTCTACTAACACAGGATTCAGCTGCCAAAATAAAGCAGATTTCTGGATTTTTTTTTAAAAAAATGTTGTCCTGTATCCGAATCACTAAAAACAATGAAGTATTCAGTAATGTGTCATAGTAACTTGACAGCTGACATGAAGGAATACCTGTCTTTGTCTGAGATCTTCATTTGGAGGAATAAAAAACCTGAAAAGTGATAAAAATGAAACAGGAAATGGAAAAAGAACTTAATAAAACATTTATTAAAAGTCAATCATCATAGATGAATAAAACACTTTCCCAACAAATTAAACTCAAGAAACCTATATAATACATACTAGAAATATTGTAAAACCCTGTGCTGTATTATAAAAGGATTACTGTCTAATTTTGAGGTTAAAAATGGCTGTATGTTCACTGAAGAGCTGCAATACAAAGTTCTTTTTTTGTTATCAAATATATTATTTTTCAATGCCTGTTAGGTACTTGTTATTTAAAGGAAGTCAAGGTGACTATTTTTATGCAACACATTGTATAAGAACATTGTTCATAATATATATAATATATTGCATTGTGTTTATTTTTAAAGAGCATAAATAACCTTCATTTTATTATTTGTACATTGTTTTCTATTTAGATTAGCATTTATTCCAACTCCAGTGCAACTAAGGAAAACCATATATACTTTAAGTTAGGCTTGTCATCTAGTGATATTGTCACTGACAGCAGTGGATTTGTAGAAGAACCACAATTCCTTGATATCCATCCCCTAACAGTCAAATATCAAAAAAAAAAAGTACTTGCAACTTTAAGTAATCCAATACTAAGGACTTCTGAATATCTATTTAGGAAGTGATTTTGATCTTCTAATAACCCTGACTTTGTTTACGTAGTACTTAAATATCGTAAATTTGCCTTCAACATTTGGCCTAGTTCTAGCCTATCATGTTATGACCCATGTTTGAGTTCAACCACAAGTGATTTTTTTTTGAACACCATGAGGCTTGTGTGAGGTCTTAAAGCAGGAACACTGTTGTGAAGGAATGAAGAAACTGCTTGTGTTTTTAGAGCATGCAGGTCTTTTTAAATTGTTCATATTTCAATGAGGAATTAAAATGATAACATAGATTAAGAGTCATAAGTACCCTATTCTAAACCTTCATGATTCACTTAGTATTTATTGCGTTCATAATATATATGTGCCAGGCATTGTGTTAATTGCTGAGGATCCAGAGAAATAAAAAGGAGTTTGTTTTCAAGAGCTCAGTCTATCTAGTGATGAGACTGTAAATGTAATCCTATATAGAACAATCTTAAAATCTTTTAGAAAGGAGAGGAAATATCTGATGCAGTTGCTTAAGTAAATATTTTTTAGAAACCCTGTTATTTCTCTGGTAAAATACAATTATTCCCTGATGCAAGTCTACTGGGGAGGAGATGGCATAATAATGGGTATCAATATTGTTTTTATGAAAACTCTGTTCTCTCACTGATTTCAGTATTTTAAAATCATATAAGAAACATTTTACTTGCAATAGCTTAACAACCAAAGGAAACAGAGTATATAAAAGCAATCTGTTGAAGTCTACCATTAATAAACCTAGGCAGGCAATACCTGGTTCTGACATACTTTATGCCAGAATAGTAAGAAAAATTTTTAGAAATTACAATGGAATTTTATCCACCATGCTTTGGAAAACATGACACTAACAATATGAGCGCACGCGCGCGCACACACACACACTCTCTTGTACACATCATTAATATATAATATTATTAATATATAATTATAAATTAATGCTTTCCTAAATCAGATCTTATATTTGCCTATGAAGAATACCATGATCTCTATTAGTATGTTTATGCCTTGACAAATGATTTAAACCACCTATTCTAACATAAAGCAAAGCACACAAATTGTATCTACCTGGTTTCAAATTATGGCTCTATCATTTACTATTTATAATCTTTGTGCTTTTAACTACTGAATTTAGTTTCCTAATCTGTAACAATGGGGACCACAATCCTCTCTGCTGGGTTACAGTAAGGATAAAATCAAACAGCAGGTATAGCACAATACCTTTGCATACAGTAGATGGTAAATAAGTGGGCTTGTACTTTATCTAAATTCTATACATATATACAGAAAAAGGATAAAGTAGAATTTTAAATGCTTTCTCCCTGCATATTGACACATGCCAAGGAAAAATGTGGATGAACAATTTAGCAAACAAAGGATACAAACTATCTAAAGGCAATTTGTTGAGGTATAGCTTTAATAAATCATTTTAATGTTATCAGTGGATTCATTTTGAATCATAACTGTTACTGTGTGTATTTAAAAAGCAGACTCACACCTGGGCGTGGAGGCATATGCCTTTAACCCCAGTGCTTGGGAGGCAGAGGCAAGCAGATCTCTGTCAGAGCAAGGCCAGCCTGGTCTACATAGTGAGTTCCAGGCCAGCCTGGACTGTCTCAAAAAGCTAAGAAAAAAATAAATTAAAAAGCAAATACTAAGCATATACAATTCGACAAGTGTAGTACTTTGGGAACATTTTAACACCTTGATGTATTTTTAAATGCAATTTTTTTCTAAAGAAAAAAAAAGAGGCCCCCGTGTTCTACACACTATCCAGGCAAATGATGATTAAACATTCTAAATTTAACTTTGTTATTAAAGGCTTACGGAATCATATTGGCTCTCAAATTTAAATAATATTCTTGTAATTCTGCCAGTAGTAAAAACACTATTTCTTTTTTTTTACACAGGCATTTCCTTTTAACATGGCAACATGTGTCTACGTCTTTTATATTTTTGAGAGGTATTTAGATATTAAAGGCATTATCTTGTAACAAAATATATTAAATATGGACTTGAATGCTTCCTGAATTTAGGAAGATCAAGCAAATATTTTTATATGGCAGTAGAGTGACTAGGGAGAAAAACCTGAAAAATGATTTGAATGGATTCCTTTCCTCCACCCCTTTCCCCCTCCAGGAGAATGTAAGTGTCCCGCATCTCACACCAAACTGAGCCTGAGTTTTACTGACGTAACCAGTAACCCTATCCACCTCTCACACTGCGGAGGCCGGCAGGGGCAGCCGCTGCCGCCAAGAACACCACTCATCAGAGCCTGCCCGATTCCACCCCCGCGTTTCAGTCATGCTTTCCAGAAATGGGGTCACTCGCTCAGTAACTATTACACACACCCAGCCTATCATCCTGTAATCCCCTAAAGTCCGCTGCGAGGACAGAAGGCAGCAAAAAGTCAAGAAAGAAGAATCACAGGCGCGCCACCATCAGGAACTGATTTTCCACTCCGGAGAGGGGCGCCGATACCCTGGAATGGATCTTGTCTGGATTATTTTCTTAGATCTTGAGTTGATTCTGGGACAGGGGCAGCTGGGAAAAGCTCGGTGCTGGGATGTGTCCGCAGAAATTCTGTTTTGCCTTGTTTGGGTATACTGTTTGGGCTTTTTGACACCGGGGTGGGTGTCTCAGGGATGGTCACCAGATCCCGGGCGAGGAAAACCAGATAGCCCTTTACAGCTACTGCTGATCTCCTTGAATTTCACCCGTTCACCTCCACGGACAGGAAACAAAGTTATACTCAGGGTCTTACAACTCAGTGACCTCAAAAACCGGGGAGTGGGGTACCGGAGGCGTCCCGTTTTTCTTTTGCAGCGGAGAAAAGCGCTGCGACAGATCGGGAGTGCCCCTCAGTCCTGAACCCCTTACTCAAAATCCTCATGGCTCACCACCCTGCCCTGAGTGCACCCGTCTCTCTGCAGCAATCCCCTCCCCTCCCTTGGCCAGACTCAAGCCTTGGCTCCAGGGTGAACCGAACCCATTACCCCAAAGTCGCTAAGATTCCGGAGAAGCCCTGGAGCCGGCAGGGCTAAACTTCTCAACTCCCCGCCGGCTCCCGCATTGCCTCCTGCTTCCCCCACGCAAAGTTGATTAAAACCGGCTTCTTGCAAAGCCTCAGCGCCCACTCCAAACCCTACGCGCCGCCACACCGGCAGCCGCCCCGCAGCCCCCCAAAAAAAGAGCCTGGGAGAGATGAGTGAGTGAGTGAGTGAGTGAGGAACAGACAGACAGATCGGCAAACCCCAACGAGCCAAGGCAGAATCCCGCACCCGGGACAAGATGTGAGCCGGAGAAGGTGGTCAAAGGGGCAGCTCCGGGGAGGAGAGCTAGCCGGCGGGGGCGTGGGGAAGGGGCGCGTCTGCCCCGCCGCCCGGCTGCACTCACCTCAGCGCTGTCGGAAGGGCTCTCCACAGCCATCTTCTGCCACGGGTCCGCCAGCTGCGCCAGCGGCATCTTCCCCCCCCTCCCCGGCCCGCCGCCTTCACCACCTCCTCCCTCCCCACCCGCCCCACAGCCGGCCCGGCTCCTTCGCCGCTCGAGCGCCCGGCAGAGTTGAGAAGCAGCAGCAGGACCAGCGGCGGCTCCCGAGAGCGAGCTCGACGCCGACACTGACCGCCCGAATGCCCAGCGCCTGGCCACAGCCGCCCGCACTCCGAGCGAGAGCCTCGCGCCGCCGCCAGGCACCAGGGCTCGCCCCTTTCTTCCTCTCCTCCTTCCGCCGCCCGGGCTACGGCTCCGCCCCCCGCCTCCCCTCCCCGCCGGTTCCCGCGCCCGCTCCCAGCTAAAGCGACCGTCGTGCGCCCCCCCACTTCCGCTCACAACATGGCGTCTAAGCGATACCTGTCTTTCAGAGCGAGGCTGGACGGCTGCCACCACCACCGCGCGCACCCAGGGGCGTGGCTGCTGCAGGACACGCCCTCGGGCCGCTGCGCTCGGCTCCACCCCTTTCCCACCCCCACCCCTCCCTTCTCCTTCTCCCCAGCCTCGGCTTCTGGGCCTCGCCTACTTTCAGGAAGGGCGAGCCCAAGAGATTTGGGGGCGTTGGCGGGAGTTGGGGAGGGGGGAGAAATGGGCAATGCAGGAAGGACGAGAGAGACTGGGTGACTTTAACTGCCACGAGTCCAAGCAGGTTGGAGGTTCGCTGAGAATGGGAGAGCAGAGGGGTTCGCGCTCAGCTGGAGAAGCTAGGCAGGGCGCTGGGGGAGCAGTCCCGTGCTAGCAGCCTGGGGCGGAGGCGGGAGATGTCTTTTCGGCCTTTCTCCTCCAGGGGTGCGCGTGGGCGCGCCTAGGCTATGGGCACATCCCCTCCTGGCCCGAGACTCTTCCTCTTCAGGATCACATGCCGAGTGTTCACCTGACCCCTTTGCCTCTTCTTGGACCGGACTTAAGACGCTTCGTGCCTGGGAGCCAGCCGCTTGTAGGTTCAGCTCCCAGTTTGAGTCAAAGCTTTTCAAGTTGATTCTTCTGTTAAATTGTTAGTATTTGCGATTTTTTTTCCGTCCCACCCTACCTCCGCCCCAATAACCCTTCCCAAGTACGTAGAACCCTCGAGTTTCAGCCCAGACTGTCACACCCCTGCCTTGCCACCTAAATCTTCAAAGAAAACAGAGGTTCCTTAAGGTTGCCCTTCTTGGCAGAGATTAAGGAGTTAGTAAAAATATCTTGTAGGCAGGAGCGCGGGGTTCCTGCTCCTCCGTTGACTTTAAATAAAAGATTAGATTTTTTTTTTAAATCAAGCTGGTTGTAGGCGGAGGAGAAGGAGGTTGTGACTCCTCCTCCTGCCCAAGAAGAGGAAGCCCTGGGTTAAGGGAACCCAATCTTCAGTCGGCATCGAAGCCGCAGAATTCTAAGAGTTTGGGAAATAAAGCCTGGGCTCTCGGAGTGGGTTCCGGGAAGGTTCGTTCAGTCCTGGGTTCATCCCGCCTGCCGCTTAGGCGCACTATATGTAGAATTGTGTAAAAGTCGCTGGGTTGAGTGGAAAGCTACTGCAGCCCCTGGCTAATCGCCCTGCAGCGGGAAGGGGGGAAAAAGCACAGGGAAATCTCTGGTCAGTTTGTTTCTCCAGTCCCCAAGGCCTGGAGGGAGGCATCCCTAGCCTCCCACGCTTGGCTACCACAGCGCGTCCCCCCGCTGTGCTCTCCCTGCACGCCTTTTAACAGTTTCCTTTAATCATCCTGGGGTTCCAGACACCTGGAGAGTTCTCTCCACCCTCCCTTCCGCAGGTGTGAGAATGACCTTAGAGACCCACGCCCAGTTGGCCAGGTCTGTGCGGTCTGTGCGAGGTTGCTTGCTTGGCCCGCCAGAGACAGGTGCTGGGCTCTTTTTGCTGCCATCTGCAGCGTGCCCCTCCAGGCCTGGGAGCCTCCTCTTATGAAAGCTCCAACTGTTTAGGGAAGGCAGCCGGAAATTCTTGCTGTGAGCCCTCTCCCTCAGCCTTGGACTCAGGGACAGCTCACTTTGAACAACAGCTAGGCAGGCTCAGAGTAATCTGGAGGAGACGGAGGGACACGTGGAGACACTTGTCACCCTATTTAATTCGGGTGCTGCAAGTTCAACCTGGGCCCTAATTTAGGTTAGTTGGCAGCACCCGCTTGATGTAAAAGCCTGCTCACAGAAGTTTGAAGATGTGGAATTATGTATTATTTTGCACTTATACACGGAATGCCAAAGTTATTTGCCCAAACACTCTCTGGCACTAATTACCCCCACAGAAACCATATAAAGCATTTTGAGCCAACAAGAGGCTTTAACGGGTAAAGACACTTCCGGCTAAGCCCTATGACCCGAGTTTGATCCCCAAAGCAAAAATGGTGGAAGGAAAAAACTGGCTCCAGGAAGTTGTCCTGTGATCTCCCAAGCTGGTGCGCACACACATGTATAATTAATCGATGTAATAAAAAAAATAAAAACACAGCATGTTGTGTGTGATTTTTCAAGACTAGCTTTTACGGTTTTCTGTTTACCTTGAAAACCGACCAGAGTTCCCTATTTCAATCTTATTTTTTTGCCCTTCTCTGGATTGACCTTGGAGCTTCCTACACCAAGGGTGGGCACTCTGCCACTGAATGAAGTCCCCAAGCCTTTTTGTTTGTTTGCTTTGCTTTGTTTTGAGTCAAGGTCTCAGTCTCACTTTAAATCTTATTACTCTCCTGCCTCAGAATACCAAATAACTGGGATTACTGGCAAGTGCCATCAGGCCCTACCAGTAATAATTTTAAAATTAGGTTAACTGATCTGTAAGAGTAATGTAAGCAGTGGTCACAATTATGGGAATTGAACATTAAATTGACTGCTACTAATGGCTTAAAATACCACTACCACAGATGTCTTCTTATTCATAGGATCAACTTAAACTGTGAACTCATGTAGAAAAATACAATTCTCTTATTTTTTGCCTCTAAAAGAAAAGAAAATGATGTGTGTGTGTGTTGTCCCCATTTATTTATTTTACCAGATCCAAGAGTAGTGCTTGGGGGTAACTTGGGGAAAATCAACTAAGAGTACAGAATTCCCCTCCCTATACACTTTTATTTAATTGCTTTTCACTAGGGTAAATTTAGGAGAGCTACAGCATCACACATATTTTTGTGTCCAGTGGCCTTAGCAGGAAGGTTGCTTTGGAATATGGAATTTGGCATGAATCATGGTCCCCCAGTTACCTTTCTCCAGATCATTCTGGCTTTGTTCAGTTTTCTGGCTTTGTTTAGTTTGCCTCCAGGAATGACTGGGATGTGTGTTTTTTGCTTTGTTTTGTTTTTGCTTTATACACTGAATAGAATTCAGTTTCATCTGGGGCATAATCACCTTCAAATTTAAGAAGAGCTATGTGTTCTCTTTGGTTCCGGAGACCTCGCTTAGAGCCAGCAAAAATGGCCTTGCATCACAGCCTTCTGGACACATTTATGTTTTAGAAGTACTCTTCCCAGCAGGCGCAAAGATAGAGGGAACAGCTAGAGCACAGGATTTTGAAACAGTAGTTGCTGCTGGCCTGAACAAGATTCCCTTTGTTTTTCTAACAAAGAAATCTAAGTCTTGCTATTCAAAGAAGAGCTGCCTCCTATCTCCAAACCTGCAGAGATAGCAAGCCGCTGGCTTTCTCTGCCTACTGGGCCTTAAAATGAGGTTAGATGGTCGGAATTGAGAGGCACAGTATCAGCTGGGCGTGGTATCTAATGTCTTTAGCACCAGCACTTGGGAGGCAGAAGCAGACAGATCTCTCTCAGTTCCAGAGTTCCAGAGTAGCCTGGTCTACAGAGTGAGGTCCAGGGCAGCCAGGACTACACAGAGAAACCCTGTCTTGAATTTAAAAATAGATGTGCTGGTGTGCTGTATCGTAAGGAAAAAAAAAATAAAGAATCTCATCAGAATTTTTGTATTGACTCTATATTGACTCTCCCGTATTAAATAAAATGTCATTATATTAAGCTCATTTAGATTCTCCTTGTGACAGAATCTCACTACCTACCTCAGGCTGGCCTCGAACTTGTGATCCTCCTATTTTGTTTCCTGAGTACTGGGATTGCAGGTGTGCATCCACCCCTACGCCTGGCTTATGATTTTACCTTTTAAAACCCATAAACTAGTTCTTGCATGTGTTGGCTCTTGTTAAGTTTCACACTCTAGTTCTATAGGACAGAACTGCTCTGGAATTATCTTTGTAACATTGAGCTTTTTATGACTGCCCACAGGTCCTATAGATAACCCTAGAGTCATAGCTTCAGGTTTTGCTTTTCCCCCTTCTCTGTGAAAGATCAACAGAAAGGATTAATTCACTTATCGTCTAATCCCCCTACCCTGTGTATCCAGAACCCAAAACACTGGAAAGTTATGATTTAAAACAACAGCTGAGGAAATGGCAAACCTCAGTAGAAAATCTGAACTGGGGTTCCAAGAAATGATTCCTAATGTATGACAGGACAACTAGCTTTAACCTCCTCTGCCCCCAACAATTTCCTGCTATAATTATAACCTTTGTGTACAAGTTTAAATGGGCACTCATTTGACAAAATAACATTTGTCAAAAAATGGAGTTACCTCAGTCTGGAAAAGTTGCAACATGACTAACCTTGGCTCCATCCCACTTACATTCAAAACTTACAGTTCCATACGTATAGACCTGCCCTAGCATATGAAACGTACAAAGCACAACCATTGTCACCTCCAGGAAAAGGCTTTTCCTTTTATATTATTTGAAGTATATCCTTTTTCACAAAAACAAATGGTAAACAAACACTAGACACATTCTTCTTTACAGAAGGAATTATATGAGTTAGGCTCATATCTTACATCACATAAGACAGGAGTTTAACAAAATGCATGGTAATGTATCTTTCATGTGTATGATTTTCCTTGAAATGCCGGGCAGTGGTGGCCCCACACCTTTAATCCCAGCATTTGGGAGTCAGAGGCAGGTAGATCTCTGTTAGTTCAAGGCCAGACTGGTCTACAGAGCAAACCCTTTTTCGAAAAACCAAAAAAAGAAACACACACACACACCAAACAAACAAACAAACAAACAAACAGAAACACTAGGAACTTCTGAAGTCCGGGTGTGGTGGTATACACCTTTAGTTCCAGCACTCCAGAAAGCAGAGGTAGGTGGATCCTTATGATTTTGAAGCCAACCTAGTCTACATAGTGAGCATAGGTCAACAAGGGATACATAGTGATGCCCTGTGGCTACATAGTGAGACCTTGTGTCAAATGAAAAAAAAATATCATGATACAAACCTTTAAGAAAAAGCAAGAGAGATCTATTTGAATATTCTATTTGAGAGCATTCAAGTATTTGGAAATGTTCCTCTCCAGATAGAAGTTCAATGACAAGATGAAAGAAGAAATGAATAAAATCTATAAACACGGGTAAAGGCATTCTACAATACAGATACATAAAACGCTTCCTTTATAGAAATGTATTGTGTGTGTGTGTGTGTGTGTGTGTGTGTGTGTTCATGCAGGTGCACATGTGTGGATGTCAGAGGAGAGCCTCAGGTGCTGTGTGAGGCCTCATGGGTGTCTTCTTTGTTCTTTTTTAAAAATACATTTTTTGAAAAAAATATATTTTTTGGTTTATTTAACTTTATTTTATGTGCGTCCGTGTGAAGGTGTCACATCCCCTGCAACTGGATCTTCAGACAGTTGTGAGCTACCGTGTGGGTGCTGGGAATTGAACTCGGGTCCTCTGGGAGAACAGTCAGTGCTCTTAACCACTGAGCCATCTCTCCAGCCCCTTCTTCTTTGTTCTTTACAACTTGTGTTGCCAGTCTAGATTCTTGGCATTGAAACTCAGTATCTTATGCTTGTACAGTAAGTGTTTTTACCCGCTGAGCCATCTTTCCAGCCCGTGGAACATTTTCTTCAGCATTATTTCCATGAAAGTGGGATGGGGTCATGATAAGAGTATATCCAAATTTTAGATTTGTTTATCTCTCTAAGCTTCAATTTTGTTTAGTACAGGGATTGGCATATAATAGTTGCTCAGTGGGTATTTGCAAAATAGGCTTTGATTTTCTCGTCTGAAATAAGAATAATAGTATTCGTTTCATTGGATGTCTGGGAGGATTAAATGGGAATCATGTCTAGAAAGCATTAAGTACATTGTCATTAGAAAGCCTTCAATAAATGGAGCTTTTGTTACCCATTTCAGAAAAGGAGTATTCCCGGATACATAATGTAACTCTTACAAGTTATTGCTTTCCATTTGTTGAAAGAGCATTTTATTGCAGTACTATCAATTTCTTTAGGGCACTCACCTCTCTCTCTCTCTCTCTCTCTCTCTCTCTCTCTCTCTCTCTCTCTCTCTCTCACACACACACACACACACACACACACACACACACGTCCTGTGACTAACTTCCTGTGGAATTCAAATAAAAGAGAATGTAGGATAACTGGCTGTTTTGTGTTTCAAGCTGCATGTGTTGAAATGCAAATGATTACAGGTCAGTTGCCTCATGGGCTATGATCAAAACCTGTTTATAGAATGCTCAAAAGAAACTAACAAATGTCTGAGTCAAAGTTAACAGTACCTGACTCATACTTACAGAGGGAACACGGGAGGAACAGGGAAACATGGAGTCTGTGTCAGACATGCTTTCATGTTTTCTTTTATTGGTTTCCAGAATGTTTAATCCTTGAAGGTGTCATTCTGTCTCAGAGTTGATTGAAGAGAAAGAATTATGAGGCTTTGAGGCTGGACAAGGACCCAAGAAGCCATTCTTGGAGCATTAATAAGCTACTGTTCTCCTTCCGGTTTTGACTAGAGCAGAAAAGACCCTCGGAATGTTCTTGTCTATAAACATTAATTCATAAGAGAGAGATAATGCGTTCAAATTTCATTTTCAAACCAATATTAAAAACGGCTGCTTTAACATTAAGCAAAAATCACAGCATAGTGCATTCCTTCAGAGGCCAGCATTTCTGGTTTATAACTATCAATTTACTGTTCCTTGGTTAGAACAGTGGTTCTCTCTCTCTCTCTCTCTCTCTCTCTCTCTCTCTCTCTCTCTCTCTCTCTCTCTTTCAGTTCACAAACCATTTTGAAGCAAAACCCCAAGGACCACTGGTTCCTATTCATCATCATGAAAATAAAAAAAAGGAAATTTAAGAAAATGAAAAGAAAAAAAACCCGCCTAAACATTATGAAACTGTTGTTTTCGAATGCGGCTGTTATTGTGGTTATTTTAAAGTTTGTGTTTGTTCTCTGGAACGCAGATTTGAGTTGGCAGTTAGGAGGAAGATAACTTTAAGACAAACTCTGGAATCTTTTTTTAGAGATTTGGATTTAACCTCATTCCATTACCAATGCTCAACTGGAAGTGACACCATGGAATTAAATGGAACTCTACTCTGTGGCTACTTACCAAATCCCAAATCTCTATGCTTGGGAAATATGCAACTTTAATCACAAAATTGTGTAAGTGAGGCAGTCTTAGATGAGGTCTGTTGGTGGAAAAAACTGGTGATTGATTTAGTTATGCCATTATGAATGGAGTACGTTTTCATCACATAACACATTGATTATGATTTCAGTAATTTATTTAAACAGATAGGGGTAAGAAAAAAATACCTTAGGGGCATAGCTACAAAAATTCTTTTAAAAACCTGAGAATAATTTAAAATAGCTTGCTAAGCAAGGAGTGAAACTATAGATTAAATAGCTTTATTTGAAAATGCAATTAATCCCACTTAATAAAATCATGTACATTTAAATCATCTATGTTTTTGAAAGAATTTTTGTGAAATGCTATTTAGAAAAACAGAAAATATTTTACTATTTCCAAAGAGCAATATAATACTTTTTGATGAGTGGTGATATAGATCAGTGATGGAATGTTTTCCTGGCATGCGAGTGGCCCAGGATTCTGTTTCCAGTACAATAAAAAGGAAAGAAAAAAAGGCAGGGAGGCAGGCAGGCAGGCAGACAGACAGACAGACAGATAGACAGGAAGGGAGAGATAGAAAGAACTAAAGAGAGAGAGA
>NC_022026.1:50457556-50462946 GCF_000317375.1 Microtus ochrogaster
GAGAGAGAGAGAGAAGAGAAAGAAAGAAAGAAAGAAAGAAAGAAAGAAAGAAAGAAAGAAAGAAAGAGAAAAGAAAAAACCTAGGTATTGTGAAAGCATAATAATGAAAAACTTTTCTATAGGTCTTTAGACAACTGTTAAGGGTTGAATTAGGCTACCCTACAGAGAGATACTGAATTCCTAATCCCTACTACTTTTGAAAATGACTTATTTGGGAATGCTGTCTTTACAGGTGTAATGAATTAAAATGAGGTCACACTTTAATAGGGTGGGCCCCTAATACAACAGATTGTGAACAGAGACACAAGAGGAAGGCCTTGGAACAAAGGAAGTTTGCACTGATGCACCTGCCAGCCAATGAATGTCAAAGGTGGTTAACAAAGTACCAGAAGTTAAGAAGTGGCCAAGAAGGGTTTTATACAGGTTTCAGAGGAAGTTAGGTTTTATGGGTTACCCTGATCTCACAGTTCCAATCTCTCTCTCTCCTTCCCTCCTCTGTCTGTCTGTCTGTCTGTCTGTCTGTCTCTGTCTCTGTCTCTCTTTCTCTCTCTCCTTTCATTTTTTTAGACAGATGTTTGTGCTTAGCCAAGGCTAACCTTCACAGGCCTTAGGCTCATTATCCTTCTGCCTCAGTCTCCTGAATGGAGGGTGAGTAGGGGATGGAATTCTTTTTTTTGTTTCACTTTGAGATTATAATAGAATTACATAATCTCCTTCCCTTTCCTCCCTCCAAACCCTCTCATATATCCCCCCTTGGTCTCTCTTTCAAATTTATGGTCTTTTTTTTCATTAGCTGTTAATATATATAATTAAATATAACATCCTCAGTCTGTATAATGTTACTTTTTGTATGTTTTCAGAGTTGACCATTAAAGCTATCCAGGTTGTGGTACTTTATTATAGTAGCCCCTAGCTGACTAATACAAGCACGGAGACAATATTTGCTTATGTACTTGCAAAACATCTTTACTTCTGAAAGTATTATATCTACAGCTTAAGATTTTCTCAAATAGAATGTTTATCTCTGTAAGCAAGAGGGGAAAATAACAATAGAAAAGAATTTGCAATCCATTTTAAAATGGACTAGAAATATAGCCTCAATTGGATTTTTTCAGGTTAAAGACTTAACATCAACAACATTATCCTGACCCTTTTTTTTGTTTTTGTTTTTCGAGACAAGGTTTCTCTGTGGCTTTGGAGCCTGTCCTGGAACTAGCTTTGTAGACCAGGCAGGTCTCGAACTCACTCCTGACTCTTCTTTATAGGTTTCTGGAATCTGGAAAATGTTATAAGAAAAACTTCCCTCTCAGTTGGTATAGCACTATTATTAGATCAATTTAAATTTAAATCTTTCCTTTTATAGGGGAGGTCCATTTTCAGATCGGTTTATTTTTTCATTTAAAAAGAATTTTCAGGTCTGGAGTGATGGCTCAGAGGTTAAGAGCACTGACTGCTCTTCCAGAGGTCTTGAGTTCAATTCCCAGCAACCACATGGTAGCTCACAACCATCTAGAATAATATCTCGTTCCCTCTTCTGGCTTGCAGGCACACATAGAGGCAGAACACTGTATCCATAATAAATAAATAAATCTTTTAAAAAGTAGTTTTCTTCTTTGCCTCAATTTCTAGAGGTTTGTGGCACCACCATTTACTTAGTTTAACAAGTTAGAAATAGAGAGGTCAGGGTGAGTGTGTGTGTTTAGGCCGTGTAAGGAAAGGAAGGAAGGGAGGGGTGTGAGAGGTAGAGTTCAACGTACTATCCTTCCTTGTCTTTCTCTTCTTCATCTTCCACTCCCAGTATCATTACACAACTAGATTGCAACTCTACTTTTTAATCTGTGTGTTCCCACCCTTCCCTCTCTGTCTGTCACTGCTTCTGAAGGTGAGGCCCTCCCTCACTGTCTCTGGCCCACCTTTCAAAGTGTTTCTCACTAGCTCTGACCTATGGTCAAAGGATGCATTCTTAATGGAAATCTCATCTAATTCTTTAAAATCCACAATGCTCTTCCATAAATCAGGATTTTTAAAAATCTAGTATTTTTGCATAGACAGATTTTAGAGAAAGGAGAAAAGAATGTGCATCTGGGTTTTGCAGTTTCCAACAGACACTATAAATCTGGGAACTAGGATAGATGGTATGAGCCCTACCCTGGAGAGATGAAGGCCAGATGAGCTGGCCTCCATTTAACTCCTGAAAGCAAAGGATAAATTTTGGAGCCCTTCATCTCACACTGATGGTTTCCATTAGTTTAAGACATCGCAAAAATGTTTGTTTCTTGATGTTTTTCATTTCTTTTCCTTTACCCCAAATATAGGTCATTTATAAAGTCTATCTTTTTAATATTTTATTTTTGTGACAAAAATATATCATACAAAATTTGCCACCTTATTCATTCTAAGTGCGCAGTTCAGTAGTCTTAAGTCATTCACACTGATGCACAAATAATCTCCAGAACCTTTTTTTTCATCTTATAAAGCTTGAAACTCTATACCCAGTTGACAACAACTCCCCATTTCCCCCTCACCTTGGGCCATGGTTGCTATTATGTTATTTTCTGTCTCTGGAAATTTGTCTAATTAGATACCTTATGTAACAATACATTATTTGCCTTTTCTTTTTGTGATTGGTTTAGTTCACTTAACACCATGCTCTCAAGATTCCATCCATGTTGCAGCATGTGACAGAATTTTATTCTTTTAAGGTTGAATAATATTCCATTGCATGCTATAAGATCACACACACACATACACACACACATACTCTCTCACACACACAGTTTCTGCCCATAATTCCTTACACTGAGCTCCTAAAACTCTTGTAATTTTGTGAGTGGGAATAAGGTGGCTTTTGGTGGGCTCTGAATACGAGTAGAAGCTTGGAGCTTTCATCCTTGTCATGATCCAGGGAGAAGAAAGCTGTGGGAGATTGAGTTAATAACTAATCATGCCTTTATGATGAAGCAGCCATTAAAATTTCCTAAGCTATGGAGTTTAGATAGTTTCCAGGTTGATGGAACACATCCCTGTGCCAGGAGGCTAGTGATTCCAAATTTCACAGGACAAGAAGCTCCTGCAGTCAAGGCCTCTCTGAACCTATGGATTTTTTTTTTGGTTTTTTGAGACAGGGTTTCTCTGTGTAACAGCCCTAGCTATTCTGGAACCTGCTCTGTAGACCAGATTGGCCTTGAACTCACAGAGATCCACCTGTCTCTGCCTCATGAGTGCTGGGATCAAAGGCATGTGCAACCACTGCCTGGTTCCTATAGACTTTTTAAATTTGGATATTTATCCACATCCTTTGCAATAGTCTTTTAAGATATGCTATCTCATTAACTTTTGATATTTCCGTACATGCACACAATGCACATTGGTAATATTCACCCTACTCCTTCCCCTGACTCCTCCAGTGTCCACCCCATTCTCTCCTGACTCTCTCTCTCTCTGTGTCAGTCTGTCTGTCTGTCTTTCTCTGAATGTTTACAGCCTACTGATTCCGATTTGTGCTGCTCATATACTTATGGGTCTGGGACCATCCACTGGAACATGGTTGACTATCAGTGGCCACACCCTTAAAAAATGAACTCTCCTTCCCTTAGAAGCCATTAGGGAAAAGGAATGTAATAGAAATACTCCATTTGTGCCTGAACATTGTACAGATGCTTATTCTCTGCACTTTGATCAGTTGTGATTTGTGATATAGTTTATAATAAACAGGCTATGCATTTTATTTATTCATTAATCAATGAAAAAATGGTTGCTTCTTTTGGTTTTCAGTAATAATGTTCCATGGTTATATCCCTGACTATATGGTAGATTGCAAATCACAAACTTTGTGTCCATGTGTTGTGTTATAGTCTCCTCAGATATTAACCATTCCATCCTGCAGGGGAGCTCCTTAAGCAGACATGTAAACAACCAAAACATAGTTTCAAGAGCTCCCTGAAACTGGCCAGATTCACTAGGCCCCTTCCCTTCACTAGGCTTTGAACTACATAATGCTTAGAATAATTTTGAGGCGGTTAGCTGAGAAGATCCAGTCTAACAGACTACTCTAGCCAGGACTTGAGAGAAGCCCTGCGCTTTCCCATTACACAGAGACTGGAGAAAAAAAATAATACTGCTGTCTCCCCCAGGACTTGACAATTTACCCAAATTTTTCTTTTCAGGGTCTCCTAAAGATACCGTTGCCCCCAGACAGCAGGAAGTAAATTTAATACTATGATGCCCACATTCCCAAGAGGTGGGGTAGATGGGTTTTGGTCGTTCAATGGATTATGGATATTTGTCATTGTTTAGGGGGCTAGTTACAAGGTTTATTGGTAATGGTCAGGATAAAAGATAAACAAAGGAAATAGATTCGAAGTTCTTGTTTTGAAAAAGAAAAAAGGGAGAATATAGATATGATAAGATAGATAAAAGGTAGGTTATTGGATCTACTTTTAAAAAAGCAACTAGTTTTAAATGTTTTACATTGGATTGGACTTTTGTATATTGTACACAAATTTTGTATTTTGAGATTATTTTTAGAACACACAGTACATACATTTCTACTCTTCTTCAAGGTATTGTATCTATATACAACTCATTTAACAATGAAATACAAAGTTCTAGACCTTGAAAATTATTATCAGCTGTTTAGGATAATAAGGAAATGCAGGTTAGTAGTTAATCGAACTTGTAGTCACATTAGGTATGTTTCCAAGGTCAAACAAAGATATATTTTAGATAGACAGGTCATCTTCAAACCCTTCAGAGATCTGCAAGATATGACATTTAAGATGTTTTAATAACCCAGGTTCTTCTTTTTATGGCAATGATACATGTCTGCTCCTGGCAGCACCGATCTACTTCAGAGAAGAAGATGGGCATCGAAGAAATTCCACATAGAGTTTGCTTTCTTTGTGGCAAAAGTAAGCCACGGGCAAGATAATGCCCTTGCCTCTGCTCCTGACAGTATGCTGTCCTAATTGGAAAAACAGGACACACACACAAAAAAACATTGTCAAGACAAGGAGAGACAGCTTTTCAGAATGCCCTGCTTCACCGAAAGGTCTGTTGGATATGTTAGGCCTGTACATTGAAGATGGCGATGTCCCAACGTTGCAGAGGAACTTTGGGTGACTGTCCAGGCAGCCAGCTGTTTCTATCATTACTCACATTTTTTGGAAGTTGCTGACTTGCACTTCCTGCTTACTCAGTTAATATTATTTCCTTCTCAGTCTTTGAGGGAGTTGAAGACGACGTAGTTATAGTCTCCCTTGTTTACGAGACTCAGAAAAGAAAGTCATTAAAGAAATGTGTGCTGGCTTTGGGGGGGCCTGGGCGGTTTGGATGCTCAACTTACTAAACCTGGATGGAGGTGGGCGGTCCTTGGACTTCCCACAGGTCAG
>NC_022026.1:50463049-50467756 GCF_000317375.1 Microtus ochrogaster
AAAAAAAAAAGAAATGTAAAGTATATAAGGTTGAGAGCTATCAAAAGATAGTTTTGGATGGTAAAGTAAATTAGGTACAAAAATTTTTACTCACCAAGATAGGATAGATGTGGAATATTTTCTCTGAATTAGTCAAATGCAAATGGACTAGACATTGTTGAGATATTTGTTGCCTGCAATAGTATTGACTGTATACAATAGTATATAGTCATTGTGTTACTGTATGTAGCTTTTCTTATATTATTTGTAGCCTTCTTTTTTATTTTATACAGAAAAGGGAAAATATAGTGGTATATCATTTGTATTTTAATAAATAAATCTTGCCTGAAGACCAGAGGCAAAGCTAAAGCCACTAGAGGTCAGGTAACGGTGGCACACTCTTTTAATCCCAGGATTTGGGAGACAGAGGCAAATGGATCTCTGAGAGTTCAAGGCTACCCTGGGCTACACAAGATCAGCAAAGAAACAAATCCAGGTGGTGGTGACCTACACCTTTAATACCAGTACTAGGGAGTCATTCCTTTAATCCCAGCACTAGAGGGAATATAAAATGGGAAGAGAGAGAGGCTTAGTCTGCTTAGTTTGCCTTCGCTCAGCCTTAAAGGCTTCTCTACTGGCTTACCTGCCTTGCTTTTCTGGGTTTTGGGTTGAACCCTGATTTCTGTCTCTGGGTTTTTACAATTCATGATACATTTGAGAGCTTCAAAGATGACTCACAGAGGAGAAAAGCTTCAAAGAAGATTCTGATAGCAAATTAGCTGCCTGACAGAAGCAGAAACCAGTGGGAAGAGGTTTAGACCAACTGAGGCACCTGGAAAG
This sequence comes from Microtus ochrogaster, assembly GCF_000317375.1. Lineage (NCBI taxonomy): Eukaryota > Metazoa > Chordata > Mammalia > Rodentia > Cricetidae > Microtus > Microtus ochrogaster. The sequence continues at coordinate 50,463,869 of NC_022026.1, forward strand.
GACATTCTCCATCCTGTTAGCTGCCTGCAGGCTGTGCAGTGTGCTCCAGGTTCCCTGCTTTTGTGAGCTGTCATGCATGGGTTTTGGTGGTGCATGACTGCTTTGAGTCATTTCTGCTACTGTAAGTTACCCCTCACCTATATTCTGGTAAGTGACCCTAATAAAACTCATTGGTTCAGTAAGTTGGACTTTGGTGGTGTCCATACTTTGATCTGTCATGGGTTCCCTGTATGGAGTGAATAGACGTGTATGTTTAATCTCCCTAGGAAAAGTTCTGTCCATGACACCATGCCATTTTGCAGCATGACTTTTCTATTTGTCCCATCAAGGCAGAGTTAATTTTCTGCTATTTCAGTCTGGGACACCCTGATGACTACCTTTAACCCAAAGAATGTGATGGCTGCAATGTGGCACTGGTTTCTAGTCTGAGCCACATTAATGTTGCACACCTTTGCTTCCTTTATCAGGATCCGCCTGAATACACATAGGTCAGAAATATTCAGGGAAGAAAGAACATATGAAGAAGAGATAAGATGTGTTAGATGCTTCTCAAAAAGAGTGAAAGTGTCCAGCTAAGGTCTGGACGGCTAGACTCATGAGTGGATTTACAAAAGAGCCGAATAAATGTTCAGCTGAATTCAGCCCCAAATTTCCATTTTTATGAAATTTTAGGTCAAATAAATGGTTGCTGAAGTCTTAGACCAAAAAGTTTGAGCTGGTTTTCTTGTACTCTGCCACATTCACACATTTTCAGGATCAACCAGAGATTTAGGCAAAGCTAAAACAAAGAATTTTAAACACCTGGAATCTGGATATTTTCTTTAAGAGATTTCCATTTTTCTCTCTAGACTGCTTTCTGGTTCATCAGTAAATATTGCTAGTTGTATATACCTTGTTTAGTGAAGACCAGAACTTTTCTCTAAGCCAAAAGCTAATGAATATGGGAAACTCAAAGAGAGCTGCTATTCTGCTTCAAGCATCAACCCACTCAGCACTTGAAAGATTTTGTTTGTTCTCCAGTGCCTTTAGTAAGCTCAAAAATTAAGGGGCTGGAAAGATCAAAAACACTGCTGACAGCTTATGCTGGAGAGGATGTGGAGTAAAGGGAACACTCCTGCATTGCTGGTGGGAATGCAAACTGGTCCAGCCACTTTGGAAATCAGTGTAGTGGTCTCAGAAAATTAGGAAACAATCTACCTCAAGACCCAGCAATACTACTCTTGGGTAAGTACACAGAGGAGGCTCAACCATACCACAAAGGCATGTGTTCAGCTATGTTAATAGCAGCACTATTCATAATAGCCAGAACCTGGAAACAACCTAGGTGCCCCTCGACCAAAGAATGTATAAAGAAAATATGATACATTTACACAACAGAGTACGACACAGTGATATATATGACATCTTGAAATTTGCAGGCAAATGGATAGATCTAGAAAAAAACATATTGAGTGAGGTAACTCAGACCCAGAAAGACACATATAATATGTACTCACATATAAGTGGCTTTTAGACATAAAGCAAAGAAAAACCAGCGTACAGTCCACAACTCCAGAGAACCTAGACAACAAAGAGGACCCTAAGAGAGACATACATGGATCTATATAAGAAGGAGAAAAAGACAAGATATCCTGAGTAAATGGGGAGCATGGAGGTCATGGGAGAGGAGATGAAGGGAAAGGAGCAGAGAAAAATATATAACTCAACAAAAACAATAAAAAAATTGGGGGTAGGGAGCTGGAGAGATGGCTAAGAGGTTAAGAGCACTGGTTGCTCTTCCAAAGGTCCTGAGTTCAATTCCCAACAACTACATGGTGGCTCACAACCATCTGCAATGAGATCTGGTACAGGCATGCATGCAGGAAGAACACTGTATACATAACAAATAAATAAATGGATGTTTAAAAATTAAAATAGAGTAAAAATTGGTTTCAGACTCAGTTTTAATTAAGGACAGTCCATTGAGAGTTTTATCATGCTCCAATGAGTGTATGGACAAATTGTATTTGTTTTTTTCTTAATTTTAATACTTTTGGAGGGGTCGAAAGAAAGGGAGCAAATATGGAAGTACTGGGAAATGAGTGTTATCAGGGTACATGATGTGAAATTCCCAAATAATCAATAGAAATATTACATTGGAAAATTGGTTTATATTTATAGTTATTATAAAGAGAATGGTGGTCATATGTGTGCATTAGTCAGATATCATCAGAAGCAGAAACCCTCTGCAAATAAAAAGCCTTCCGTGATTCATCAGTTGACATCTGAGGATCCAACCTAGGATTTGACATCTATTATTGTCTCTCCCTAAATGAATTACTCATGCTGTCCTACTTAGGCTAAACTCATCTTTAACTTATCTTTTGTTTACTATGTTCTTCTTTATAGTTAGATACTGTTTATATCTCTGTCTGTTAAAATATTATCCATCTTTCAAGTAACTAAGACTTGGTCCAAGCTCTCTTGTCTTATTGTAGCAATGTTTTCTCTCTAGTGGTCTAATATAAGTCATGGCTTTAAATATTATTTATTATATGACAGTGATTCATAAGTTGATATCCTCAAAAGCATTTTACAGATTAAGTAAAATCTCATTCATAATTCTTCACAGACCTAGAAAATACAGCCCTGATATTTGTATGGAAGCACAAACAATCTTGAGTAGCTCAAACATTTCTAGGCACAAAGAATAATGCTGGAAGTATCACAATCCTTGATCCCAAATGTTATTTCAGAACTTTAGTAACAAAACCAGCAAGCAACTGGTGCAAGAACAAACACATAGATTAGTGAAATACAATACCAACAAGCAGAAATAAACCCACATCGTCACAGTCACCAAGTTTTTGACAAAGGTGTTGTTGTGCAGTGATTGCCTAGAAGTTGAAACAGTCTATTTGTGCGAGCTCGATAAGACTCAGAAAATTCTAAAAGGAGACCCATTAAAATTCAAGAAATAAACAATTTAAAAGATTCAAAATTTTCCTAAAACTTAACAGAAGCACAGGAAACCTATCTTCCTAAGTTTAATTCATGTGGAGAACTCCAGGGTTCCAGTTTTCATGAACCATTACCCTTGCTGGGGTGAGCTCTTGGTGATGTACTTGTGTTTGAGTTGCCTCTTCTCCTGTAACTCCTCCCTTAAATACCTTTTCATTGCTTGCCAATTTCATTCATGCATATAATGCCTTTTGATTAAATCCCACCCCCCACATTCACACCTCTCCAATTCTCCCTCCATTCCCTCCACTACTATTCATTCCCAATTTCAGGTGCTCTTTTCTTTAGCCCAGTTAGTTCCCTTAGTGCTGCCAGTATGTGCATTGGTGTAAGGTTGTCTACTAGAGCATTGGTGGTCTTGTAAGGGCAGCATTCCTAGAGAAAACTGACCCTCCTTTTCCTTGTAACCATCAGTTGCTATTAGCTCTTCAGCTAGGGGTGAGACTCTGTGATCCCCTTCCCAATCCGTGCTGGATTTTGTCTAGCTTGATCTTGCACGGGCTTATGCATGCAGTCATAACTGCTGTGAGTGAATGTGTGCACTAATAGCTCTGTCGTGTCTGTAAAACCTTATTTCACCGCAGCCACTCACTACTCCTGACTCTTGCCATCTTCCTGCCCTCTCTCCCACGACAATCGCTGAGCCTGGGGAGGAAGAAGTGTGATATAGATGTCCCATTTAGTTGTAGCATGCTATAGTCTCTTAGTTTCTACAAACTGACCAGTTATGGGTCTCTTTGCTAATCACCATCTACTGCAAAAAAGAAGCTTCTCTGGTGAGGATTAAGAGATGAGGAAGGTTGGATAGGGGAGCACGGAAGCACAATTCTTAGTTAAGGGAGCCACCTTAGGGTTGGCAAGAGACTTGAACCTAGAGTGGCTCCCAGG
>NC_022026.1:50468288-50470616 GCF_000317375.1 Microtus ochrogaster
GAAGGCTGGGAGGAGGGGGAGGGAAATGGGAGGCTGGGAGGAGGCGGAAACTTGTTTTTTTTTTTCCTTTTCTCAATAAAAAAAGGAAAAAAAAGAGATGCACTAATCTATGAGTATAAAGATAGGTACTTAGGGCACGGTTTCATACTACATCCACTTAGCAGAGAAATAATAGTAAGTTCTCACCTAGGACCTATGCCTTACACATCCATGGGTTCTTTCTCACTTTAATGTTGCCAGGCATGAATTCTGTCTTTGTGGAACAGGTCTTAATTTTATGGAAAGAGTTCCTCCCATACCATTCGTGCCACTATTGTATATGGGCATATCGTGCCAGGCTCCTTGTTATTGTAGTTTGCAGGGTTCACAGCTCTGTAAGACTACTGGTTACTTTTCTCTCCAAGTAGCATGTAAAACACCTTCCGGTACCTTGAAAACTGGCAAATAGAGATGAATTTATAACTTAAGCATGTGGTATTTTTAAGAATAGCGACTTCTTACCCTCAAATTATATAGCATAGTGAAGAAAAATAGCAATAGTCTACAGTGTTTGGGGGTCTATGAGGACCCAGTTTCTAAAAACTCCGAAAGAGGTAACCTATTCTTGGTACTAGGCTTTTTAATTTAATTAATTAATTGATTTTTTTTAAAAAAAACAGTTGGTGTCTAATAGTGGCATTATCACCCCATTGTAGGGTAAAAACATGTAAACACTTTTATGTATATGTATATTTTAGTAAGATTCTATAGTAGTAGGATTCCATATGACATTTTCAAAAGTCTTTCATATAGCTATTTCCTCCCCGTCTTCCCTTTTGAACCCCACCCTCCCATCTTTCATCCTAATCCCTCCCATCTTTCATCCTAATCCCTCCCATCTTTCATCCTAATCCCTCCCATCTTTCATCCTAATCCCTCCTGGTCCGTTATTTCTTCTTCCCCCTCCATACTAACTGTGCTCTGTCTCTCTTCTCTTAAACTTGATTCCATGGCTCCTTAATAGTTTTCTGGTTTTTATGGGTACCCCAATTTAAACACGTGTATCCAAAGGTTCATAGCTAGCATCCACATATGAGAGAGAATAGGTGTCATTCGTTTTTCTGATTTCATCATAGATACCCTTTAAGTAATCCAAGAAACCTCATTGGCTCACCAAGTTTTGGGTATTGTTACTTAGGTCTCTGTTGTTTGTTTCCTATCTAGGGTAATTAGATGTTTGTTCACATCTCTCTAGGAATAATGTCACAAAGAAGGTGTCAAAACATACACTGGAGAAAAGTCAGCCTTTTCGACAAATAGTGCCAAGAAAACCGGGTATCCACACATATACGAACGATACTAGATACTTACCGCTTCCCCTGCACAAAATAATTTCAAAATAGGTCAAAGACCTTCATAGCAAGACCTGAAGCTGTAAATTTGTTGGGGGAAAACCACTTAAAGATATAGCCATAAGCAAAGATGTTCTGAAAACAACTCCAGTTGCTCAGGAAATATTAGCAAGAATAGACACATGGGATTGCATAGCAATCTGCATAGCAACAGGAACAATTACAACGAAGAGATTGCAGAGCGAGGGAAAAATCTTTAATACCTATATATCTGGTAGGGAATTAATATCTAGAATTTACAGAGAGATAAAAATTAAACACCAAAAACTGAATCATACATTTAATAAATGGCTAAATCTGTTGAACTGACAGTTCTCAAAAGAAGGAACAAAAATAGTATTGTGGTGATATTTTGTTTTTGATCTAACAAACAAAGCTTGTCTGAAGATCAGAGTGTGGAGCGAGCCACTAGTTAGCCATAGAGGCCAGGCAATGGTGGCGCACACCTTTAATCCCAGCACTTGGGAGGCAGAGGCAGATGGATCTCTTTGAGTTGAAGGCCAGCCTGAGCTACACGAGATGGTCCATTCTAAAAGAGAAGCAGAGCCAGGCAGCAATGGCTCACATCTTTAATCCCAGTATTTGAGAATTGCACGCCTTTAATCCCAATACTAGGAAGATGGAGACAGAGGGGGATATGGCTGGGTGGAGAGAGCAATATAAGGTAGGAGGAGACAGGAACTCAGGCGTTCAGTCTGACAACTTGTAAAGACAGGATATATCCCATTCAGTCTGAGGATTTCATAGGGGTCAAAACTAGTGGCTGGCTGCTCTGCTTCTCTGATCTTTCAGCTTTCACCTCCTAGTATCTGACTCTGGGTTTTTTTTTTATTAAGATCAATTAGATTCATGCTACATGGTATAATATTTTTTTTTTTTTTGGTTTTTCGAGACAGGGTTTCTCTGTGGTTTTGGAGCCTGTCCTGGAACTAGCTCT
>NC_022026.1:50470716-50475088 GCF_000317375.1 Microtus ochrogaster
GTAGACCAGGCTGGTCTCGAACTCACAGAGATCCACCTGACTCTGCCTCCCAAGTGCTGGGATTAAAGGCATGCGCCACCACCGCCCAGCTTACATGGTATAATATTAAAAATGTTCACCATCTTTAGCCATCAGAGAAATGCAAATTAAAATTGCCTTGAGACTCGGTATCACTATTCAGAATGGCCATCATCAACAAACAAACGTTGGTGAAGATGTAGGAAAAGAGAAACACTGTATGGAGGTTACTCAAAGAAATAAGAATTGTACTTCCATATGACCCAGGTATACGACTCCTGGAATATATAGAAAGGACTCTAACTCAACAGCACAGATATACTTGCGCCTCTATATTTACTGTTGCACTATTAACAATAGTCAATATAGCCACCCTTGGTGTATATCAATGGGACATCCTATTAAATGCATCATCCTATTAAATGGATGAACAGATAAAGAAAATAAATGTGGGTTACGTACACAGTGGTACTTTATTCATATGTAAAGAAAAATGAAATTACACCATCTTCAAGAAAATAGATGCATCATCCTATTAAATGGAATAAGCCAGATTCACAAGACAAAATGTAACTTTTTTTCTCATCTGTAGAATATAGATTTCAGTGTGCACAATACTTTACTAGTTACTTTTTGTTGCTGTAATAAATACCATAACCAAAAGGAAGTGATGACTGTTTATTTTCACTTACGATTCTAAAGGAAGAATCTATAATAGTGGAAGGAGGCACAGCAGCGGGAGATTAGGAAACTGAGAGATCCCATCTTCAACCACAACACAACGCTCTAAACTACCAAAGCCTCCTCCCAGTAAGCATTCCTTGCTAGAAGAAAAACACATCTAACACCAGTATTCATTCCCTACCAAGCCTTTATTGTAGCTCGCTCCTACAAATACAATCTTACTCTTTTAAAACTTCATCTCCATGTTTGTCATGGTTTGAATAAGAAATGTCTCTTGTAACATCATGTAAATTGGGAGCTTGGCTGACCAGAGATTGAGTTTGGGAAAAGTGATTGGGTCCTGGCAGCTCTGACCCAATCAATGGATTAATATAACAATGGATTCATAATGCAGTGTTATTATTGGGAGATGGTTCAAAAAAATTAGAGGTTGGCCTTATTCTGTAGTCACTTTTCCTCTGCTTTCTGGCAAATGTGACATCATTTGTTCTGCTCCACCATCCTTCTGCTCTGCTGTCATCATGGTGGACTGAGCCCTCTGAACCTGAACTGAAACAAAGATTTCCTCTGTTTAAGCTGTTTGTGTCATGCATTTGGTTGCAGCTATGTGAAAGTAACTAATACAATGCCTCTTGTAGCATTTACCACTCACGACTTCATGCTAACTTCATGTTATAGTCTTGTGTGTATATTTTATCTTCCAAAACTAACTATGGAATCAGAAGGGATTGAGTTACTGCCTGATTCATCTGAATATTCTCTACATGACCTATGATAGGGCTTCACTCAAAACCATGCTGATAGATATTGAGTGAATGAATAAGTAACCAAGTCAATATTTATTTCCATTTAAGGGAATTAATAATAACATTAAAACAGTGCCAACAATGGTCTTAGTTAGGTCATTGATAAATTCCTTTGAAAGTAATGCAACATAATTCATTTACTAAAGCCTATATTATAAAATGTTCTTTAAGTGGTCATTAAAATTTTAGAGCTTAATTAGAAATGTTGGAAACTACTGAAGTATTTCAACTAAGGTGAATTTAAATAATATTGCCTAAAATGTTCATGCAATTAATGTATCTAATATTATAAAAACATTCCAAAGAACTAATTCAACAGCAGAGTTCCTTTGCCTTCTATATAATGGACAGGTAACAATTCGGGGGGCATATTTTTAAAGTTTGAATGTTGACTTATATAAAGATCTATGTAAACATAATGGAAGTTTTCATTTTAATTGCACAAAACTTAGATCTCAGGCTTAAGGTGTTTTTTTCCCCTAATAATCTCATCTTCTTCCTTACCTTCATTTTATTTATTCTTCCTATGTTTCCAGCCCTTGCTACTGAACTTTGCTCTTTCCTGGTATTTTTTCAAGCTCATTTCAACTCAGAATTTAAACTTATTCCCCAGATCCATTAATGTCATAATAGCTTTACCTTAGAAAGAAATATTCTTTATTTTTTCACATAATAGAACTTTGCTACAGTTTTAAAATGCTATACTTTGATGGTAATTTTTGGAGCTTTGGACATTATTAATTCTGTATAGCCAGATTAGTATTTTAGATTGAGTATTATTTATGTGAGGTGATTGCTTAACTAGCTATTCTTTGCTTTTGTATTGTATGTTTCAAGTGGTGTTTTGAATTCAATTACTTGAAAAGCACAATTACCAAGGCAAAATATATGGTGGAGGAAAAAACCCTATGTGATCAAAGTAAATTAAGTACAAAGCAAAGTTTCTTATTATCTTGACCTGAAAAAGGCATTACTCATAAGTGACATTGTGGAAGAACGTATTAAATAATTCAAGACCATTGATGTCATTGTTATCTGCCCAAATACATTTGACTGAAGAGGAATAACCTTTTCTCTCTTTCAGCTATGTTGTAGAAAAGATTTCCTCCATTTCATACAAAACCTCAATTCTATTCATCGTTTTATCTTGGAGGTTAAGCTTTTAGAGAAGCGCACAAAAGCTAATGTAAAATCAAGCGAAAGTATCACTCTTTTGTATGATACTAAGTAAGGTTTCTCAACTGCAGAGAGCTGAACATCAATCTAGAAGTTGCTTAAGACTTAAGGACATTCATTTTTTTATACAACAAGAGCAAAAGGAAATAGGGAGTTCGAAAGATTAATTAGTCGATGACACAGTCATTGAGATTCTACTTTATATCTGTTTATTTATTTGCATGTATTTGCTTGTGTAAGCGCACACACTCACATGCACATGGAGATCAGAGGGTATCCTGTGGGGGTCAGCACGTCCCTTCCACCACATGGGCTCCGGGGAGGACTGAACTCACATCCCATAGTTTTGACCCACATTTCTCAGAGAATTGGTTTGGACTTCTGTCTTATCTGCTATGGTTGCGATATGCTCACAAAATTTCAGCTTTCACATGTAGACAAAATAGTGGCAGGAATGGGAAGATGCCCCTTTCTCCTCATAGATTTTCTTCTCTGTGCTTAGTGTCTTTGCATACACTATTTGCAGTGCTTGGCAGTTTGTCCTTCAGATAGGATAGACTCCATTTCCTACAGGTGAGCAAAGGGCACTTTATTAAGGATAACAATAATAACCTCCATTGTACTGTATTGCGTCGTTCCTTTTTTTAAAATATTTATTATTTATTATGTATACAATATTCTGTCTGTGTGTATGCCTACAGGCCAGAAGAGGGCACCAGACCTCATCACAGATGGCTGTGAGCCACCATGTGGCTGCCAGGAACCGAACTCAGGACCTTTGGAAGAGCAGGCAATGCTCTCAACCGCTGAGCCATCTCTCCAGCCCCGCGTCGTTCCTTTTTTGATATAGGAGCTTATTTTGTATTCTTCAACTTATGATCCTCCTGTCTCAGTCTGGAACCTGATTCCTATTTTCACATTGACTTTGTTTACAATATTATAGTAATTACAAATAGATAATCTTTCAGTGAGTAGAATCAAATGCTTGGCGAGAGTTTTTGTTTTTTTAAAATATCTCTTGATTCTTTAAAGGCATGCTTAAATTCACCCCTCAATTTCTGAGATATAATTAGAACATTAAATCGAGCCAATGCATCCGGATTATAAGATAATGCTTCATCAGTTGACATAGGCATATACGATATGATCTAACATAACTTGAATTTTCTTTAGGCATTGATATAGATTGATACAAACAAATTAGCTCTTTCCTGTGTGCCAAGTTTATTAATTACGTGTGCCCTGCATAAAACGGGATGAATAGGATGGCCATAACTGCAGTTTTTGGAAGTTATTACCTCATAAAGAAGCTCAGGAGAGGATATTAGAAAAAAAATCAACTATTAAATATATTAATAATAATCATGAGGCAGGGGAAGGACCCTCTCTTATGAGCTTTTTTTCTTTCTTAGTCTCCAATAGTTTACATTTCATTTCTTGCTCCTTTAAAGATATTTTATTTTGAGATAGGTTACCTTATGTAATTGTAATGTAGCCTAGGTTGCCTCAGACTTGCTATGCTGTATTTTATTTCCTGTTTTTCAAGTTGAATCTATCCAGCTTTACCAAGGATACTTTTTTATAAATCATCAAGGTGTTTAAGGAAGGGCATGGGGCAACAGTCATTAATGGTGTGCAAGAGTTTCCAAATTCCCTTCTTATATGGGATACCAAGATTCCAAATTCCC
>NC_022026.1:50475188-50530871 GCF_000317375.1 Microtus ochrogaster
TCTTATATGGGATACCAAGATTCCAAATTCCCTTCTTATATGGGATACCAAGATTCCAAATTCCCTTCTTATATGGGATACCAAGATCAGAAAGCCGTTAGGAATCCAATTGTGGAGTGAGGGTTGATCTTTCACCTAAGGATGTTGCTTAAAAACTTTCCACAAGCCAACCCTGACTTAGACAATGAAATTAAAATGATAGAATTATCACTCTGAAGAGTCAGTGGCTTCCTGGAACTAGTTCTGTAGACCAGGCTGGCCTCAAACTCACAGAGATCTGCCTGCTTCTACCTCCTGAGTGCTGGGTTTATGCCATGCACCATCACTGCCCAGTGAGCCAAAGTCTTTTAGAAAAGGATCCATTGCTATTTTGAGGAACACCATCTTGATGATGTCACTTCAAGGTACAGATCACAGAACATACGGATTAAGCCACTTTTAGGGAATTAGATCCCAACAGGTCTCTGGTTTTAAGAGAGTTAAGTCTATGTTGATGTTGGAGAGGGAGGAGAATTTAAATATGAATTTAAAGTTTTCCAGTGCCACCAGGTATTTTGTGTCAAGGGGCCCACATGTGTGAATATCAGAGAATCTCCCCTAAAGCAAAGATGAATCATTCAAGATTAGCAGAGAAGGTGTTTGTCCCATTAATTCAGCTTGGGAGTTTGTTAGTGATACATGCCCCCATACCACCCCTGAAACAGTGAAATGTTCTGTATGCTAACAATATAACTGTTTTAAGAAGTAAAACGAAATTCCACATTTTCTAAAACTTGATAAAAATAGTATTTTAACTTATACAGTCAACAGAAGTACATAGTTAGGAAAAATGTACGCACTTGGCAGCTCTCTGTGCCTGGTCAGTTTGGGCATTTCTACTTTCTTCAGGATTGTTCACGTCCTCCCTGACATCAGTTTCTTGCTTTTGCCCTTTGGACACATTCTCCTTGTGTGCCAGGGCGTTGTTCAACTTGGACTCTGGCTTGGAGGATTCCGTTCAGCAGACCACCTTGCGGATCGCCTCTGTGGCTTGTCCTTTGCTTGGTCTTTATCTCCTAACATACCCCTCAGCCTTTATTTTGGGCACAGCAGTAGCAACGCAAGGAGGTGGTGGGCCCTGAATGCAGAGATACAGAGTACATGGCTTTGGTAGTCTGAGGGCTCTTTTTGGCTTCTTCTTCATGCTGCTCAAGTCTTGGGACTATTATAGTCAGACATTAATTAAAGATCACACAGGTAACGTGCTGGCTAGTTTTATGTCAACTTGACAGAAGCTAAAGTCATCTGAGAGGAGGGAACCTCAATTAAGCTAATGCTGCTGTAAGATTCAGCTGGAGGCAAGCCTGTAGGGCGTTTTCTTAATTGGTGATTGATGGGGAGGGCCTAGCCCATGGTGGGTGGTACCATCCCTGGGCTGGTGGTCCTAGGTTCTAGAAGAAAGCAGGCTGAGCAGGCCTTGAGGAGCAAGCCAGTAAGCAGCACTCCTCCATGACCTCTGCATCAGCTCCTGCTTCCAGAACCATCATACAGGTAATGACAATGCTTTTCTAAGCAAAGACATGAATTGACGCCTCTCATTAGAATAAACAGGATGGTAATAGAAAACTAGGAAGACACTTACACCTTACAAGGTGATTGACTATGAGATCTCTGGTATGACAAAGCTAATGGTTTGAACTCAATTATCTTTAATTTGTGGGAATCTTATTTGTATTTATCTCATAAAATCTTTAGGAAAAGTAAGGTATGAGGAGAAGTGAGGCACAGTGACCCATTCTTGTCATCCAGCACTTGAGAGGATGAAGTAGGGTTGTCAATTTAAAGCTAGTTTGTACTCCATAGTGATATCCTGCCTCCAAAACATCAGGAAACACTGAAGAGAGTATATCTCATCTTATCTGGTTTGGGAAAGTGTTGAAGAACATAAGCTACAGTAATGCAGAAGTTTATAAACACAGGTTTTTTTTATTTCAATTTAATTTTATTTTATGCATTTCTGAAAGTTCTCATGAGCATTTGATGGAATTTATTGATGTCCTAAGAAATTAATTATACAAAAGACATCACAAAGACATTGGGTTGTCTGCCTACTATTTTTTTTTTATCCAACTGCCTTTTCAGCCGCTTGGTAATCACAAGAATGACAACACTGGTTCAGCCTTTCCTGCTGTGTCAGGTCAGTAGAAGATACATGATTGGGTCAGTTGACCCAGGTCAAGTTGTTCACAGTCTGGACCTAAGATATTTTAGAACTGGAAAGAAAGATTGGGGCTGTTTTCTTCCCCGAGGCTCGAAAGCTACAGCATAAAAGCCATAAGTAGCTGTCAGTGCAGAGAAAGGAATCTCTCCTTTCCTTTCCTATTGCTAGGTTCATGGCTGAGCACCCTGTGGCAAAAGACAGACCGACTAGAGAAAAGCATACACATTTCTATTTAATGTACCTGTTATGTGTCACAGGACTCTCCATAAGGATATGAAATCCAAAGAGATGGGTAAACCTGTGTATTTTCATGCTAGGTTTGATGGGTAAGTGGGTTGTCATGACTGGATGAAAAATTATGATCTAATCATCATCATCAAGGGAAAGGCTAACAAGGTCTGTTTTGAGAATATGGTATTTAAAATTTTTAATTACTAAAAAGGCTTTTTGTAACAGAGAGACAGGTTAGCTCCTGGCAGCAACCCTTATTTCCTCCAAAGAAGATGGAGGGGAACAGAACAACTTCCAGCCATAACTTGCTTCACAAGGGAAAGTGCTAGCCACCGAGCAAAAACCTGTCTTTCATCTCAAGGGCTGCAAAAACCTCTTCAGACTGTGGAGGACAGGATACTGAGGAATCAATTGCCTTGAGCTGCCTGGGCCAAGGGTAGGCTGGTATTCCTACAAACTTCTAATCCACAGGATCTTCTGGGGCTACCTCTTCCAGCCCTGAAGCCTCTGCCCTCAACGAGCATGGAGGACCCCAGAGTGACTGTCTAGATAGCCAGTCCAGTAACTCTCTGTCATTTTTCAATCAACAGCTCAGGTAAAATGTATCCTTCTCCAGAACTCGGATGCAGTTTGACAGCTGGTAGGTTTGCTAGTTTAACAGGGACAAACTCACAAAACAGATTTCAGCAGAACTGCTTACCAGTTCCTTTGTTTAAATAAAAGGTGTTTTCAGATCCAAAGCTGAAGATGTGAGGATCTAAGAATGTGTCGGGGGATAAGAAAGTGTTTTAAGGTGGACAAATGCAAGTTATCAGATTTCTCTCTCATTATGCTACTGTTCATAGTCTTAACATTAATCAATAAAGTTCTAATAAGCTATTAATCCAACTCTGACAGAGTACTAAACTCCATACTATACCACTATCATCATAGCCACACACTTAAGATTGCAAATTCCCTTTGGTGGTTTCCTAACTATAGACCTCAAAGATACTTTCCATTGTGCAAAACAAAACAAAACAAAACAAAACAAAACATCTGTCACAGTCATTTCAGGCATAAATTTACTGGTGTTTATACAATGTAAATTTTAGTACAGATTATAAACAGTGTTATTTTCACAAACTCAAAGAATTCTTGTGAGTTCCAGGGAGTCAACTTGGAGGATTCACCTTGACCAGGTCAGATGCAGCCCTCCCTCAATTACCAGGTCCTAAGAGCCTTTCCTGTTCCTAACACCCCCACCCCTCAATCACCAGGATCTAAAGAATTTTTTTCCCTAAATTTAACCTAGTTCTCTGCTCTGCCAACATCTTGCCAGGTCCAAGAGTCGTCAGACGGGTTCCACAGAGCCTGGACAGCAGTGAAACAGCCAGCTACCTCAGAACATGGCCAAACCCCAGCTTTCTCGGGTCCAAGATTTTGACACAAACAAATCAGCAGGAAGCAGCTTTGAGAATCTGGTGCCCCCATCCCCGTCCCATCTTCTATCCCTTTTAATTTCCCCATCTTTTTATAATAAGAAAAAGATGGGAATGTTAGGATTCAGGCATTATGCTGATTCATGTCACCTGGCAGGATGTGCTCAGACAGCACCCTGGCCAGCCCAGGGTTCTATGGCTGCTACATCACTTTATAGTCTGTACACAGGTACAAAAGGTCCCTTTAAGAGACAAACTCCACCCAGTCCCACTCTCTTTTGAGGAGGTAAGCAGTTCTCTCTCTCTCTCTCTCTCTCTCTCTCTCTCTCTCTCTCTCTCTCTCTCTCTCTCTCCCCTTTCTCTCTTTCTTTCCTTCCCATTCCCTTTCTCTCAACAAAACTCCCACAGAAGTGCTGCCTGCATGGCATGTCTGTCCCTCACCCGCCGTGGGCTCTCACCTGCAGCGTGGCCCCTTGACCCACCAAGGCCTCTCTCACACCATTTTACAACACTTGTCCTTGTGCATTTTTTGGGGAATGGGGACAGAGTTTTTCTAAGTAATCCAGGCTGGCGTGGAGCTTACCCTGTAGCCCAGGGTGGCCTCTATACTTTTGCCTCTGCCTCCTGTGTGTGGGATTGCATGCCCCCTGTTTCTGTGCTCATCTTTTTAGGGATAAGAGCTCCTTATAGGTACATGGGGGAGCACCTCTTTTTTGTTTTTTTGTTGTTATTGTTGTTGTTTTGTTTTTCAAGACAGAGTTTCTCTGTGTAACAGTCTTGGCTATTCTGGAACTCACTCTGTAGGCCAGGCTGGCTTTGAACTCACAGAGATCTGTCTGCCTCTGCCTCCTGAGTGTTGGAATTAAAGATGTTTGCCACCACACCTGGCCAAGGGCTCCTTTTTAATGAGTGCTTATGACTTACTTCAGAGGGAGGTAACAGAATACTTTCTAGATTTTATGACCTGCTTAAGAAGAGAGATGCATAGTAATGCCAGAGTCAGAAAGTGTCCTTCCTGCTTCTGTGGTTTGTTTGAATGCCAAGAAGCCTTATTTTGGAGCAGTTGTGTCCTGAACACTATCATTATTTATATTTTCTGTCACATGTAGGAAGCCAGTTGCAGTAGAAAGAAAAAAGCCAAGGAAGAGAGAGTGTCAACCTCCTATTCTATCTACTATTCTAGTAGCTCATTTCTTTTTTGAACTAAGGTATATTTATGTCATCCAGGCTGATCTTGAACTTAGGAGATCAAATGATCCTCATGATTAGCCTTCTGAGTAGGTGGGAATGCAGTCATGCATAACAGTTGGCTGGAGTAGTAGTTTTTATGACTAAGCCAGTCATGTATATGAGGGCTGTTTTGGTATTTTTGTTGTTGGAATCCTTGTTTCATCCTAATCAAGTTAGATTTCAGTATTTCAGAAAGAAATAGGAAGAACACTATTGACATAATACGATTTATGTGAGACTGTCCTTGCAATATAAGTTAGTTTACCAAGGGCTAAGCTCTTCTCCTTGTATTAGTGTAGTGACTCATGATCAGGATAGGATGTGGTTCAATGATAGGAGTGTATGTCTATTACGTGAGAAGCCCTGGGTTTCATTCCCTAGCACTAAAAGAAAAAGTTCTCCTGATCAAATGGGTTTAGCTGATTCAGTATATATTGTCTTCTAACTGAAGCAAGTTGAACTTGTCTCCTGTTTATGAAAAGTCTGCTATCAGGTTGGATTCATTTATATATATATATATATATATATATATATATATATATATACATACATATATATATATACATATATATACACAAACTGTTTTATTACCAGTGTTCTACAATTCAGACTTTCCTGTAATATTTGTCAAGATATTTAAAAAGTTTTAAGTGCTTATAACATTAGTGTATTGATTTTCCTTTCGAATATGCCATGCGAGAGAAAAGAAACAACAGCAAATTAGTTTATTTCCTCTTGCTCTGGGAAGCAATCAAGTCTCAGAAAACCATCAAACAAAATTTATAGGTGTCTTGCTTGAGAAGCAGAATGAGACTCTTATTTATTTATAGAGGGGTATAGACTTTTTTACTGACTTGAACCGGAAAGTCTTCTCTCCAAGACACCCCCTTCCCGGTATACCTAGAAACTGTTTTGTTTATCAGGAGGTCATGCTGACGAGGATAGAATTACACAGAACAGAAATTGGTTTTGGTTAAGCAATACAGTATTGAACTTTGAAAGAGTCCAATCCACTACTCACCTGGATGACAAAATGTCAATGGGGAAGTTCTAGATATTCTTCTCATTGGATTGACGTTTATTTCCTGGCCACCCTTTCTGCTTCCTGGGCTCAGAAGTCTTGGATTTTATTAACATTTTCTTTAAATAAAAACTACCACTGTGACAACAATTAGCAAGCTATAGGAACAGTGGTAGAAAGCAGCATGATCTTCTGGGACACAAAATAAAGTCTGTAGCCAGAGAAGCAGCATGGAGAAGATTATATATAGCACCTCATTCGTTAGTTATCTTTTGCTGCATAACAAATTACCTTAAAATCAAAACTTTGTAGTAACAAGACATGCCTATTATCTTTGTGGATCAGCAATTTTCAGTCTGCTAGGAAGATCTTGATCTGAGCTTGGTGTCAAGAAGTCAGCTGGAGCTGCAGTCATCTGAAGACTTCACTTGGGCTGAAGGATCCACTTCTGGAATAGCTTGCTCTATGAGCACTGCTGTGGATGCCAGTGATTTCACCCATCTGATGCCAGCTTCTGCCTAATGTTTGCAATAAAACCTTGAAGTATGTTCAAAAGCCACTTTGGCTGTATTTCCTTCAATGTTACATTAATTTTGAAAGACAGATTTTGAATATGAGCCTATATAAATGTCAAACCTCGGCTACAAATATCACAGCCCGTGAACATTTCTAAAGCCTTGAAGCACTGTCTTTGGGGACTCACCTATTTATAAAAGATGAGGAAACACAACAGCATTTATATGATTCGGAGGACAGTAAAAGGAAGCATGGAGGTTTCAAAAATGAGATCTTACCAAATAAAAAGATACTCTAAATCGTGGGGAAGAAGACAATTTTAAAAATGTGATTTGTTCTAATTTAATATATTAATATATTTTCATTCAATTAATTCCATTTGTAATGCCAATGGCAAATGTATCTTTTTTAATAAACTGAATGATCCCTCCATTCACTCAACCCCTGCCCCTAGTGTACCCAGGAGATCTTTTCTGTTTCCCCTTGCCAGGGAAATCCAGGTGCCCCTCTTTCAGCCCTCCTTGTTATCTAGCATCTCTGGGGCTGTGAATTGTAGGTTCATTATCATGTCCTTTCCTTGAAATAACCACCAATGAGTGAGTACATATCATATTTGTCTTTCTGAGTCTGGATTACCTCACTCAAAATGATTTTTTCTAGTTCCATCCATTTGCCTGCAAATTTCGCAAGGTCATTGTTTTTTTCACAGCTGAGTAATATTCCATTGTATTAATGCACCACATTTTCCTTATCCATTTTTTGGTTGAGAGGCATCTAAGTTGTTTCCAGGTACCGACTATTATGAGTAATGCTGCTATGGATATAGTTGAGCAAGTGTCCTTGTGGTATGATTGTGTATCTTTTGGGTACATGCCTAAAATGGTGTAGATGGATCTTAGGACAGATTGATTCCCAATTTTCTTTTTTCTTTCCCTTTTCCTTTTTTTTATTTTAAAAACAATTTTATTTTACATACCAATCCAAGTTTCATCTCTCTCTTGTCCTCCCGCTCTCCCCACCTTCTCCCAGCCTTGTCCACTCCTCAGAGAGGGTGTGGCCTCCCATGGGGAGTCAACAAAGTCATTCACATCACTTGAGGCAGGACCAAGGCCCTCTCCCTGTATCTAGCTGAGCATAGGGAATGGGCTTCAAAGAGCCAGTTCATGTACTAGGGATAAATACTGGTCCTACTGCTAGTGGCCCCACAAACAGTCCATGCCACACAACTGTCACCCACATTCAAAGGGCCTAATTGGGTCTTATGCAGGTTCCCCAGCTGTCAGTCTGGAGTCAGTGAGTTCCCACTTGCTGTGGGATAATTCTCTTATAAACTGTAAAGATTTGTCACTTGTATTGGTTTAATAAAACACTGATTGACCTGTAGCCAGGCAGGAAGTATAGGTGGGGCAACCAGACTAAGAATCCTGGGAAGAGAAGAGGCAGAGACAGAGTCACCAGCAAGATGCAGAGGTAGCAAGATGAGAATGCCTTACTGAGAAAAGGTACCAAGCCATGTGACTAAACTTAAGAATTATAGGTTAATTTAAGTTTTAAGAGCTAGTTAGTAATAGACCTGATCAATAAGCCAAACAGTTTATACTTAATGTAATCCTCTGTGTGTTTCTTTGGGACTAAAAGACTATGGGATTGGGCAGGACAGAAACTTCTTTCTATACCCACTTGCTCATGCCAGCTATTTCCATGGGTTTCCCCATTATGCTCTTGGTCTGTTTGTTCTTAATATCACCTCTCCCTCTCTGACTGGACTCCAGGAGTTCAGCCCAGTGTATAGTTGTGGATCCTTGCATCTGCTTCCATCAGTTACTAGATGACGGTTATAAGATAGTCATCAATCTGATTACAGGGGAAGGGCTATTAAAGTACCTTCTCCACTATTGCTTAGATTCTTAGCTGGGGTCACCCCAAGAAACCGCTGTACCAATTTCCAAAGTGCCTATACAAGTTTGCACTCCCACAAGCTGTGGAAGAATGTTCCCCTTACTCCGTATCCTCTCCATCATAAGCTGTCATCAATGTTTTTGATCTTAGCCATTCTGATTAATATAAGATTACGGTATTGCAGAGTCATTTTGATTTGCATTTCCCTGATAACTAAGGATGTTGAGCAATTCTTTAAGTGTCTTTCAGCATTTTGAGATTCTTCTGTTGAGAATTCTCTGTTTAGATCTGTATCCCATTTTTAATTTGATTATTTGGTATTTTGATGCTTAGCTTCTTGAGTTCTTTATATATTTTGGAGATCATCCCTCTGTCAGATGTATGGTTGCTAAGAATCTTTTCCCATTCTGTAGACTGCTGTTTTGTCTTATGGACAGCGTCCTTTGCCTTACAGAAGCTTTTCAGTTTCAGGAGGTCCCATTTATTAATTGTCAATCTCAGTGTCTGTGCTACTGGTGTTATATTTAGGAAATAGTCTCCTGTAGGGAGCAGTGAGACCCCAGATCCTGAATTTCTTGTACTCCCCTGATCTGAGTGCCTACAGCTGCTCTGAGCACAAAACCTTCAGGAGTTCCTGATGGCAGGAGAGTGGTTTCTGGTGGGTTTGGCTGGGGCCTGGCTATCTCTATATAATTTGCCCCTGAACACAATAAAGGGGGCATTCTTGGGGAATTCAAGGATGACCCGTGTCTCTGTCTCTCTGTCTGTGTGTGTCTGTGTATTTTAACCTCCAGCCCCCTTGCCCGAAGCTCGCGAACTGGGTGCCAGGGCACAGAGCACAGACACAGGGGCACGGCAGTCTCCTGTGCCAATGCATTCAAGGCTACTTCCCATTTGAAAGTGGGTTGGGCAGGCTAGGTGTGTGACGTGGGTTAGAGGCATGATGGAGGAGGAGAAAAATAAAAGAGATGCCTTGATGGGGTCATTTGGGTTGGGGAGAAACCTGGTTCCAGGGAAACCTCCAGGAACCCACAAGGATGACTCCAACTAAGACTCCTAGCAATGGTGGAGAGGGCACCTGAACTGGCCATCTACTGTAAACAGATTGGTGATTTCCCTAATTGTCATCAGAGATACTCTATCCAGTAGCTGATGGATGCAGAGGCAGAGATCCACAGACAAGCACTGCGCTGAGCTCCTAGAGTCTTGTGAAAGAGAGGAGGGATTGTACCAGACAGGGTGGTCATGCTGGGGAAATTCACAGAGACAGCTGACCTGGGCTCACAGGAGCTCATGGAAGCTGGATCAACAGTCAGGGAGCCTGATTGGGACTGGCCTAGGCCCTCTGCATGTGTGTGACAATCCTGTAGCTTGTTCTCTTAGTAAGGCTTCTAACGGTGAGAGCAGGACCTCTCCCTGACACTTAGCTGGCTTTTGGCAACCTGTTTCCCATACTGGATTACGTGGCCCCACTGGGTCCTTCCTCAAGTTGATGTTCCATACTTGTGCATGCCATGGAGGCTTGTCCCTTTCTGAATGGAGATGGAGGAGGAGTGGATGGGGAGGGGGCATAGATGGGAAAGGGAAAAGGATGGGGGGAGTGGAGGGAGGAGAAACTGGTTGGTATATAAAATAAAATAAATGAATAAATGTTAAAAAAGAAACTGAATGACATTTCTGCTTTTCCTTGGGTTGTAGAATGTCTAAGAAAAGTCAAATTAAAAAAAAGTGGGGCTGGAGAGATGGCTCAGTGGTTAAGAGCATTGCCTGTTCTTCCAAAGGTCCTGAGTTCAATTCCCAGCAGCCACATGGTGGCTCACAACCATCTGTAAAGAGGTCTGGTGCCCTCTTCTGGCCTGCAGATATGCACACAGACAGAATATTGTATGCATAATAAATAAATTAAAAAAAAAAAGAAATGGAAGGGGCAATGTCTGTGTTAGTAATTTAGTTTTTTGAAGGCAGGATCTCCCTATGTAACCCAAACTGGCCCTGACTCATGACAATTCTATGCTAATCCTCTATGTGCTTGGATTATAGGCCTGTCCTACCACATCCAAATCAGAAAGACACTGTGTTTTAATATAATACTGAGCAAATTATTAAGGCTCAATCATATAATGGTGATTAAACAAAAATAGGCTAATAGTTCAACAGAACAGAACATAGAGTTTGGAAAAAGAATTTAATACACGACAAGAAATCTTGGGAGGGACATGAGTTGTTGGAACAGTATAAGAAAGTAAGAGAAACAGATGTGTGGGAGAAAGACTATTACATATATGGGCAGACCTCAGTGGCCTGTGCGTTTGAACTTAGATAAAAACCACCTGCATAGCAAAGGAAACAATCAAGTGAATTCAGATACACATGACAGAAGGCTAATGTTCAGAATATATAAAGATCTAAGGGAATTTAGCAACAAAGAAAACAAGTAATCCAATTAAAAATGTCGAGTGTCCTGAATAGACATTCTTCACAAGCAGAAATACAATTGCCCAGTAAAAATTTGAAAAAAGTACCCAATAATACTAGCTATCAGGGAACTGCAAATCCAAACTATAACAAGATACTATCTCACCTAAGTTAGAGTAGCTATTACCACATATAGCAAAAACCAAAGCCGGTGAGCATGAGGTGAAGTTATATGTTGTTTGTGGGAATACAAACTAGTGCAATGTCAATGGAAACCAGTATGGCGAGTCCTCACTAAAAGTAAAACTAACACACAGTTTAGTTATATGACTCTCGGTGTGTGTCTCTCTCAGTGTCTGTGAGCACATTTGCATGTGTGTATGTGTGTCTGAAGGAGACAAAGTTAGCATTAAAAAGATATCCCTGAAGATTCATGTTTATTTCAGTACTGTTCTCAATAGCCAAGATCAGTTTAGGTGCTTGTCAGAGGAAGAATGGATAAAAATGTGTTTTAAAGTCATAGTGGAACTTCAGCCATACAATAGAATGAAACAATGTAATTTACAGGAAAATGGGTAAAAATGAACATCATGTTAAGAAAAATAGACCAGACACAGAAAGTCTAGTATTACTTCATTCTCATATATGGAAACAAGAAGAAAAACAGTTGATTTGGAAGTATAATAGTAATTACCAGACACTGGAAAGGGTACACGGGGTGGATGGGGGTAGAATAAAGGTGGCTGAATATGACCAGTGTGCTCAGTATGCATTATATGGAAATAATGCATGGAATCCCATTTATATATACATTTAACATGTGGTACTACTGTTCTCTTTCACAGGTCGATCTCAGCTTCAAATCTTTAATGTTAAGTGTTTAACTTGCAGCACCCATAGAAGCAAGGAAACTAGAAAGGGATTAGTGGGGGAATTGTTTCGAGGGAAGGGAACTAGTAGAACATATGTGTATGAAAATAGAGAGGAGAATAGAAGGATGATATGAAGGTAGAAAGGAAGAATGATGGCATGGAAAGCTTCAAATGGCATGGGGGAAGTAAGGGGGTGAGGAAGGGATTAACCAAAGTGAAGCACCTATGGAAACATCATATGGAAAAATATAGATGCTAAAAATAGTTGGGAGATATAGCACATAGCTGGAAAATGCTGTTCCTAAAAACCAGGGTTTATAAGATAAAAATCCTAGTGCCAGTAGTAGGCTATCTTGTTATGAGTTGCTGGTAAGGGATCCTCATCAGAGGCTGCCAGTATGATATAGGCTATTGTTATTCCTCTTGGTTGCCCACTAGAACAAGATGGTAGGACCATGTTGCCAAAGACAACACACATCTTGATTGCAAGATATAGAGGAAGCAAGCTGAAACTCAGTTGGAAGCTTTCTCCTTAAGTGGGTAGCTTTCACGATGCTAACGGTGCTGTGCAAATTGCTTGGGGAGATAAGGCACCAGTGATGTTACCCAGCTATGAATCCTGTGAACTATAGCTTGAAATTTCCAGGCAAGATGTGCCTATTGGTGCAGTAGTGGCACAGCTGTTACAAGGATTACTAACTGCTCTCTGACTGGATTTCAGGACTCTGTAAGTGAAATACATGCTTGGAATTGTAAACCCAGTCACCTATGGCTGGGAAGAATATAAAGCCATAGGAGGAACTTAATACTGTTGTTCAGTTACACTGACTCAGCAACAAGCTGCAGTTTGAATACTAATGTTTACACCCATTAAAGATGCAACACATATCCTTAATCAGAGAAGTTTCCCTTTGCAGTGAATGTAGAAATTCATGGCTACTCAAGATGATTAGAATAAATGTCCTAAAGGGGACATTTCTATAATGTCCTCTAAGGCTCAGGGGACATTGTGAAAGAGGGACTGGAAAGAATGTAGGGAAGCTAGGGAGAGGGTTGGGAAATGCTATATTCAGGACATGACACAGCCATTGCAAACACGATCTCACAGCAACTGCAGTTGCTTGCATTAGGCCTGCATAAGACTGGACCTGTCAACAACCAATCATGTATCGGGAGGGGCTCATGGCACACTCACCCTCCCTGGTGAACCATTGGCAGGCAGCAGTTTGAGGGAGGGACAGTCATTGCCTTCAGTTGTATACTAAACTGTGAGTTTATCAAAAGGCTCCAGTGGATACTTCTAAACCCATGGCCACACAGACAGTCTTGGTTAAAACCCATGGGTCACAAAGCAAAACAAAACAAAACAAAACAAAACAAAACAAAACAAAACAAAACAAAACAAAACAAAACAGCATGAATGTGGAAAGGGGACCTGTGGGGAAGACTGGGCAATGACACGTGCGGAACAGAGATGAAAGAGTGTAGTGTGGGGGGGGGGGAGTAAAATAGAATGCAGTAAATAAATTTGTGAAATTGTTAAAGAATAAATTTAAACAATTAAATGCAAAGTGTTTAAAATCCCCAATGCTCCCACCTCAAAGAAAATAAAAAAGTTATAATCACGTCTTGTTTATTGTAGATAAAAATAACTTTAAGATGGGATTAAGTGCTTAAATATAATAAGCACAACAAAACATCTTGCTAGAAGCCTGGGTAGATTAGATCTTCTTAACCCAAACTGGGCTGAGATAACTTGATTTATAAAAACATAAAAGTCTATAAAGTTAATGGACAAGCAATATATTTGGAAAACATTAGCAACAGAAGATAAATAACATATCTTGAAAAACCTTTATAACTCAATCTAAAAGTGGGCAAAAGATTTAAAGAGTTAATTATTTCAAAACTCACTCTTGAAAAAAGTTTACTAACCTAAAACTTGAAGGGACAGATACTTTTATTGGGCAGATGGAAAACATTTTAAAATCTAGATCAGCCTATACTTTGTGTGTCTCTATGATGCTCTTTGTAGATAGAATAGGTAGTTGGAAAATAAATATAAAAACAGTACAGTCACATATCCTAAGATTTCTATATTTCTATTTTATACATGTAATTTATCTGTAAACAGAAAATGGGCCAAATACAAAATCCAGATTCTCAACAACACAGGAAAAGATACTCTTAGCAAAGGGAACTAGAAAATAGAAAAAGAAATTGCCCACAAAGTAGGTCTAAAATTTAAAATGTCCTATTGCAGTTATTGCTGATCAGATACAGAGAAAAGGGCACTCTCATTCATTGCTGGAGGAAATTTGATCTGCTGTAGCCTTTTGCAAGACAATTTGGCAACATCTATTCAAACTAAAAATATCCATGCAACTTGACCCAGGCATACCTTTTAATTAACAATTGTGGATGTATGTATTGGTAGAACATGGTTACCAAAGGAAATACCCATTAAGAGGGGATGATTGAATAAATTGTGGCACACCCCTCCCTGTTTAGAATATTGTTTAGTCAGCTAAAAAAAATGAATGATTGGTATACTAGTATTCTTGAAACTTCCAGATGGTGTTTTGAATAAGAAATGCAAGATGCAGAAAGGATGTATAATATAATCTCATCTTTCCTAAACAATGACTAAAATAACTCCTTTTATGTGTATATATATATATATATGTATATATATATATGTGTGTGTGTGTATAAAATTATATGAGCTTGAAGCAAATAAGTGTGGATAGAAACTAAGTTGCTATCATGATTTATCCACTAGGAGAGTGGATAGAAAGAAATGGGGGAGGGGAGCTGAGCTGAGCAGGAAAAGAAGACTGCCCCCAAAATCCGAATGTATACAGGCATAGCCACATTTATAAGATTGTATTTGTGGGTAGAAATGTATAAAAGAAAATAATTAATGAGAATATCAGATTAAAAAAGGAGACTAAGTCTTTTTAAGCTCAGGGCATTATTTGAAAATATTCTTTTAATGCGAGTTTCTACTATGAAATTCTTTTCATTTTTTCTTACCCTTTTTCTCATTTGCTATAAGCCAAAGACCAGAAAAAGTGGTAATGCAGAAGTTCTGAAGGAGTTATGGTGATCATAAATCTTCCCTAAGGAAAGAGAATTACATTTTCCAACGTGCTCTGTGCAATTTTCCAGAGATGTCCTTTAGCAGAGAACAACAAATTCCTGTTTCCATTGTACTTTTTTGCATACACATCTTTGTGATAAAATCAATATTTAAATTAATTAATCAAATTATTTGATGTCTTATTTACGCTCTGTCAGTTATGGTCTTGGCTGGAAACAGACGATGTACTCAAACTGTGTAGCTGGGAGGGTTTGACAGAGGAACTCCCTACAAAAGCATCAGCATGGAGGAAGGAAACTGGCAAGGCATATTGATGACATTGTCCTGGAATAGTAAACAGAAGGTTTGCCATCATCCCTAGGTCTGGAGGAACAAAGGGAGAAAGTACTAGTGGGGCACAGCAGTTTAGAGTATTGTATGGCAATAGCTGTGGGCTTCAAGAGGGTTGCAACAGGGAGACTGAAGTAATCCTGTGGAGGCAGAGCCAAAGTAACCATTACCTCAGCCTTCCGTTCCTACAGCTCTCTTTATCTGCTGACGCCTCTATACCCAGCTCTGGGCTCTTGTTGACCTGTATGGAAGGTATGAATGGGCTTCCTTGCTCCCTGGCTTCTGGTTAGGTTCCAAGAACAAGAGGCAGGAGTCTCTTGAGTTTGAAGCTAGCCTGGGCTACATAACAAAAGTGTTTCAAAGAAACAAATTCAGAAGGCTACTAAGAGACAATAAAACCCTATGTTCAGTGAATACCAAGTTGAAAGTATATCCATAATATTGTTATAGAACAAGATCACTGAATAATACCAATGCAGGATTTTTAGGAAGAAGCAGTAAAAAAAGATACTTAATATGCTGTCAGCATCTCATGTAGCTGAAACTCTTTTAAAGATTCATGTGCATCCCTTTTCTTTTAGTGTCAGATGGAAGTCCAGAACAAAAATCAGTGAGAATTCCTTTTCTTCCCCTTACTCTTTCTCATTCTCATGATTGGGGGAAAATACAAATATTTTGGTGACAGATCTTACTATCTAGAATGTTATTTTAATTTAAGAGAAACATTGATTTGGACCTATAAACAATTAAAAGATAGGACAGGGACTTTAAATAAAGGAGAGATGAAAGTAACTTAAAATCAGTGACGATATAGGTATCATTATTTAGATATGTAGAATCCCTGGGATACAGAAGCATCTCTAAAAATTCCCGAAAGCCAGCATTCTGAGAGAGAATACTGTATGAAGGAAAATGTTCTGTAATATGTCCTAGGCCATTACTCAGCTTTTTGTTCTTCCTTTACATGCCTGCCACCTGTGAGGTTCTCCACATAGTCTTCAACAATTCAGGTGAATTCTATTAAAGCATTTTCATTTCATGCCTCAACACAGAAATCTAAAGGATCAAGATTTCCCCTAAGCACAGATCTTGCAGAGCTAGCTAGCCCCCTTCCCTCAAGTGGGATTGTCCTTTTGTTTAAATGCTCTATTTGTGTGTGCGTGTGTGTGTGTGTGTGTGTGTGTGTATGCATGTGTGTACACGTACACATGAAAACACACATCAGTGGAATCCCATACTGTTAGACAGTATTTTGGGTTATGCTTTGGCTTTTATTTAAAAACATAAATTAGAAAAGAATCTCCCAGGACTCTTTATCTTTATCGCTACTTAATACAACCCATTTTTAGGGATGTAGAAGTCCCTTGACTTGAACTTGAACAGCACAGAGTGAACAATAAGTTTGAATGATTACATCATCTTTCACCCCACCATGCTTTATTACTCAATAATCCAGCCTTACATAAAGGGTAGGCGGGCCATCCAAGGAATAATTAGAGTATCATGCTAGAAAGGTGGCACCTTCACCTTGTTCTCTGTATCTTTGCACTCAATTTTTATTCCAATCCCCTTTTGTTGTTTTTGTAAACAAATTTGGGTAGCAAATAAAGGATTGCACACATAAGTGAAATTATAAACAACTTTATCTTCGAGGAAATTGCACAAGAATGGAAACACGTTATTGTTGAGAATTCGGCTAGTGTGCTTATAACTCGCCCTCATCCATTATTTGAAAGCTCCATGACATTTAACTGCATTAGCTCAAGCCTCTCTGCCCTCCCCACAAAATTCCTTAAGATAAAGAGACACACAGATTTGAGAAAAATTTAGATAGCAGTAGCAGAGGTAGGGACAGGAGGAAGAGGAACACAATGGCAGTGCGCATGCTTAGCAAGGCCCTAGTTTCAAGTCCCAGCACGAGGTACAAACCAAGATGAAGTTTAAATAACAGTAGTAGACTTCTTAATAAAGGTATATCCAAAGCTTATCTACTGGGATGCTGGGTTGTTCTTAATTTAATTTTGTTTGTATTTTGCTGATATT
Organism: Microtus ochrogaster; assembly: GCF_000317375.1. Lineage (NCBI taxonomy): Eukaryota > Metazoa > Chordata > Mammalia > Rodentia > Cricetidae > Microtus > Microtus ochrogaster. The sequence goes on from NC_022026.1 coordinate 50,492,470, forward strand.
TCTATACAAGAATGTAGGGTAATAATTAAAGCATCGCTAAGGAAATAAACATAATTATTGATTTGCAGTTTTATTTATGGAGAAGCCATTAGTAAGATGCACTTATGTCTAGGGTTTATTTTTGTTTTTATTGGGAACTAACTGCATGAAATTAATACTGTCACAAATGGATTATTTACCTAATTTGTTTATAGAAACTCTGAGTTCATTATGGACTTGGACCTAAAGGGTGGTATTTTGTCTGAGTGTAGCGATTTAGTACCAGTTTTAAAGAGACCTTATCTTCCTACAAGAGCTGAGCCTCTGGGATCCATGCTTCCATTTTTTTTACCCTTGTAAAAGCATTATGTTTATATTACAAAGTAATTTTAGCAATCCATTTATTATTTATAATTTTAAGATGTTGTATTTTCATAAGAGTCTATAGTGATTTTTCTCTTGTAACTTTAGACTCTTAAGATTCATGCGAAATAGCCTGAATTCTCTGTAGCCTGAGATTTTTTTTTTAAAGGCTGGTAAGACATTCGTAATAAGCAGAGTGCATCTACTGTGACCACTTTGACTTATTTAGGACATTTATTAAAGGTCAGGGAGAAGCTGCTTCTAGACGTCATTGGAATGAATGCCAATTTGAATTAGAAAGGGTAATACATCCTCTCTGCATCTTTTCTATCTCCTTTAACCTGCCCTCACCTTTGACTGTAAAAACAACACTGTAGTATCTAAACGTTTAGTTTAGAAAGGAAATAAAACTCCTTGTACAACCACTATCATTTCTGTTTATTAACTCCTCTTTGCCCACACACAATTATATTTCTAAATATACTAAACATCATAATATATATAAAATACTGTATTCACTTTTAGCTAATTTTAACTCTCATATGAAACATGACAAATGTTTGTATCTCTAGGGTACTACATGATTTTCTGATATAGGAATAGGTTGCATGATGTTTAAATAAAGGTAAACATATTTATCATTTCAAACATTTGTTATTTCTTTTCAGTTGAAAACATTTAAAATCTTTTCTTCTAGGTTTTAGAAATGTACAATATGCTATAATTATCTATTATTGCCATACTGTGAAATAGCACAACATTTTGTCATGATTCTGATTCTACCTAATTATAACTTCCTAACCATTGGGGCACATTTTTAATGTTTGATTTTATTTTTAAAATACAAATAAGAAGTTGGAGAGATGGATCCCTGGTTAAGAACACTTATTGCTCTTGCATATGACCTGGGTTTGGTTTCCTGCACTCAACCTACATGGCTCACAGCTGCCTATAACTCCAGTTACACCCTCTTCTCTGACCTCTGTGGACACTGCACACATGAAGTGTGCATATACACATGCAGGAAAATAGTCATTTGCATAAAATAAAAATTACTTATATTTTTCATGTACAGCATGGTTTTGACACATATGTATTGATAAATGGATAAATTGAGCTACTTGCCATATGCAGTACCACACAGATTTATCATTTTGTGGCGATAAGATACAAATATATTCTCTCAGCATTTTTCAAGAATGTAACATATTGCTGACTATATTCACTGTTCTTTGCAATCCATCTTTTGAACTTACATGTCTTACCTAAGTGAAATTTGTATTTTGCTTTCTATTGTCAACTCTATGCTGAGAAATAATCTGAAATTTCTATAAGGAAAATGCAAAACAGAACTGCATCACTCTAGTTGAAGACAGAGGGGTAAGGGAGAGGACTGTGTAAATTTTAGGCATTTCAAAAGTGGTGTAACATTACCTTGCATTTTCAGTTTTTAAAGGAGTCTTTCTTATATTTTCTTATTTGCCTCCTCCCCACCCCCCGTGTGTGTGTGTGTATAAGTCAGAAAACAACCTGAAGGAATCTGTTCTCTCCTTTCTTATGTGGTTACCAGGAAACAAACTCAGGTCACTGAATTAATTGGCAAGCAGCTTTTATCCAATGAGCCATATGATCAGCCCTTACATTGCATTTTCTTAACCAGAGATTTGAACCCAATCATCTTGGATTGAAAAAGGGTATGGAATGTAATTAAACTAAAATTTGTGAATGGAAGTAGAACAGCACTTTATTTCTGCCAGATTGCTAGTTAAATGCCATGGAAGACTTTCATATTTAATTTTAGCCATGTAAAGAATGTGCAATAGTTGGTAGGCAAGAGTTTTAGCCAGGAAAAAAAATGAGTATATTTTTAGATCATTTTCTGCTACCCCTCTCAATTATCCTATGATGTAGTTCAAGTATAGATATGGATACATTCCTTGATTTGCTTCCAAGTTGAGACTGGGCTAGGCAAAAGGGAATGGGACTTGAAGGTAGTGACAGAAGAATGGTGGAGGTGATGTGCCCTGTGCCTCTCAGCAGAAGAGGGAAGGAGATGGAAGTCAGACGAGTGCTGACTGACAGAGATGAAGTAGGGGATGTCGAGGCTGGAGTTCTGGGTAATAAGAACAGGCACGCTAGAGTAAAAGTAGAGCAAGCGGACTAAAAGAATGGAGGCTGTGTTCATCAGTTTTATTGAAAATGAAAATCTAACCAGTGCTCCAATGTGGGTCTCTGTCTCCTTTCATCGCCTGATGAAGGTTAATGTTCAGGAGGATGCCTATATGTTTGTATTTGGATTCACCTTCTAATTTAGCTTCTCTAGGATCGCGAATTATAAGCTAACTGTCCTTTAATTATGGCTAGAAACCAAATATGAGTGAGTACATCCCATGTTCCTCTTTTTGGGTCTGGCTTACCTCACTCAGGATAGTGTTTTCTATTTCCATCCGTTTGTACGCAAACTTCAAGAAGTCCTTGTCTTTTACTGCTGAGTAATACTCTAATATGTATATATTCCATACTTTATTCATCCATTCTTCCATTGAAGGGCATCTAGGTTGTTTCCAGGTTCTGGCTATTACAAACAATGCTGCTATGAACATAGTTGACAGGAGCAGAAGGAGGGGGAGCACGAGCAAGGAACTCAGGACCGCGAGGGGTACACCCCCACACTGAGACAATGGGGATGTTCTTTCGGGAACTCACCAAGGCCAGCTGGCCTGGGTCTGAAAAAGCATGGGATAAAACCGGACTTACATAGCGGACAATGAGGACTACTAAGAACTCAAGAACAATGGCAATGGGTTTTTGATCCTACTGCACATACTGGCTTTGGGGGAGCCTAGGCAGTTTGGATGCTCACCTTACTAAACCTGGATGGAGGTGGGCGGTCCTTGGACTTCCCACAGGTTAGGGAACCCTGATTGCTCTTCAAGCTGATGAGGGAGAGGGACTTGATCGGGGGAGGGGGAGGGAAATGGGAGGCGGTGGCAGGGAGGAGGCAGAAATCCTTAATAAATAAATAAATTTAAAAAAAAAACAAAAAAAAAGAAAATGAAAATCTAAAATGTAAGTGAGTTGACCTATTTAAAAAGTTTTATTTTCAGAGATAAATTTTGTTTTTGAGAAAGTCTTTTTTTTTTTTTTTTTTTTTTTTTTTTTTTATTATTTTTTTTTTTTTTTTTTTTTTTTTGGACAGTTTCATGCTTTCCAGGCTGGCCTCCATCTTCGTAAGTGGTTGAAAGTAATCTTGATTTTTCTGAGCTTCTTGTCTCTTTTCCATTATGAGTGTGCACCACTATACCCAGCTTATTCAGTGCAGGGGATCAAACCCAGGGCTTCATGCATGTTAGGTGAGCACTCTGCCAGCTTAGCTATAGCTTCAGTCCAGCTATTAATGTTGCTTTTCCCCAGTTTAATGGCTGTGAAGTATTAATTCTGACCAAGGCATGCAAATGAAAATCCATTCATCAAATCATCCATGTGTTAGTTCAATAAATATCTTACTTTGCCCCTCCTATGTACCAGACACTATTTTGGAGGTTTTAAAGTCAGCAGTAATAAAAGCAGAAATTTTTATAATGACACTTACTAAATGAAGTAACAAGTTGTAATAAGATAGATGATATGAGCCAGGCATGGTGCCACAGGCCTTTAGTCCTAGTACTCAGGATATAGGAGCAGGTGAATCTCTATGAGGTTGAGGCCAGCCTGGTCTACAGAGTGAGTTCTAGGACATCCAGGGGTTACATAGATAATAATAATAGTAAAAATCTAAAATATGACAGCAAAGTCATTGATGCATAAGGACTATGGTTAGAGATGTGAAGTGAAAAGGGGACATTGTAAACAATAGAATAGCAGGTACAAATCCCCGAGAGGGAAATAGCTTGGCCTGGACAACCCCTAGCATTTGAAAAGTACAGTGCAAGAGTACAGATAGACATCCATATTGTCTACATTTAAATGTTCGAATTTATAACCAATTATGTATCTTACTTTGACTAAAATACTTCAATTTTTGGAAAACTACATCTGGATTTATAATTCTTGACCTCCTTAGGGTCATGTGTGCACCACAGCCTGGATGCCTAGGTCCTAGTCTGTAGCTCCAATAATAAAAAACCAGAGACAGATATTGGGGTTCAACCTGAAGATCAGAAAAGCAAAGCAGCCAGCCACTGGCTTTTACCTCTTCCTCGGACCAAAATCTGGGTAAAATCCTGTCTCCTGTCAGCTCTTACCTCTCCTTCAGACCAAAAATGGGTAAGATCCTATCAAGGTCAGTTTTCCTTTTTTCCCCCTTCTTCTCACTTTGAAGTTGTCACTGCACCAAGAAGGGTCTTATACAATGAGGCTGAACACCTGATATGAATGTCCAAGTGCTGTCCACATAGACCCAAACCTTTCTGGGATGTACACATTTGTGACAGTCTGCTCTTAGAAAGATGGGACAGACAAAGGTGGCCAGGTTGGCCCTGGAAGGAAGCTTTTGGTCATTTGAACAGTGTATTCTGGGGTCTGGATGGGCACAGCCAATGAGCTACCAATTTCTATAGGGCTAGAGGGGAGGCTAGAACAAGTCCCTTGAAATCATGTTGCTCAGAAGAGCAGCCCATTTGCCAGAATCTAAGTGGTCCACTTTTGTTTGTCATGTTTGGGGAGAACGGGGCGGGGGATATTCTGATATGCTCAGGATTTGAACTGTAACCTCAAATTTGAACTGTGATGATGGAGGAGATACAGCATTTCCGTTCCATGAAGGGGCTATAAAAAGTAAAGGAAGGAAGAAAAGAAAACCAGAATGTATGGAGCATCTGCGCTAAGCCTGGCTGTGTGAAATCCACTCTTGCTTGTGTGAGCTAATTTAATCTTCCAAATAACCTGAGGAAGTAGGCTTCTGCACTTTCCTGTGTAAGGTTAAGAAAATAAACACCAGGGGTCACTTCCTTGCCCGGAGACACATAACCAGTGATCTAAGGTGCAGAAGCTCAAATCCAGGACTTAGGCTATTTCTAAAGCCCATGTTCTCCCTATTATAGCACAGTGCCTTTAAAAGATTCTCAAAGCAAAGCTTCATTTGTAATGAGCATGACGAACACTACAGAAAGTAAGCCACTACACTATTCAGAGAGGAAAGTGAGTGTAGAAATTCTGGAGACTGCTCCAATCTCCTAATAGTCAATAAAGATTCTTTCTGAGTTTATGGGTGTTAGCTAGCTTTAAGAACTGAAATAAGAGCCGGGCGGTGGTGGCACACACCTTTAATCCTAGCACTCGGGAGGCAGAGGCAGGCGGGTCATTGTGAATTCAGTGCCAACCTGGTCTACAAGAGCTAGTTCCAGGACAGGCTCCAAAACTACAGAGAAACCCTGTCTCAAAAACCAAAAACCAAAAAAAAAAAAAAAAAAAAAAAAGAAAGAAATAAGTTGGATAAGTTGGGCAACTTTAATCCAGCATGCAGGAGGCAGAAGCAGGTGGATTTCTGTGAGTCTAAAACCAGCCTGGTCTATATAGTGAGTTCCAGGACAACCAGCGCTGCATAGTGAGACCCTGTCTCAAAAAAGTAGGAAAAACATTTATATACTCTGAAAGGGACAGTTTGAAGAGTTTTGTTTTGTAAATGCAAACACCTGTCTACTCACTCCACCTCACTCCAGAAATTTCTCTGTATCTCTTTCCCCGGGCAATCTCATTCCATAAGAGGCAAGCACTGTTCTGGTTTCTATCACCGTGGGTTTGTTTTGCCTGGTTTAGAATTGAATGTAAATAGAACTGCACTTTTGTATCTGGATTCTTTGGCTCAGCATGGTTTTGTTTTTTTGAGATTTATCCATATTATTATATAAAAGAATGCATCTCCCTTTTTTGGCTAAATAGGACTCTGTTACATAAATAATTTATAATTTGTTTATTCCTTCACCAGTTGATGGGCATTTGAGCTCTTTCTTATTTATGGCTATTATGAATAAGGCTGGTATAAACATTCTTTTTTTTGTCCTGAGGATGGAACCTAATGCTTATACTTGTTAGGCAAGTACCCTACCAGTTGATAACATCCCTACACCAAACAGTCTTACACATGTCTTATTTGTAAATGTGTATATTCGTTTCTATTAGGTCTATACCTTGAAAGGTGTGGTTGGTGTTGGTTAAGCTTTTAAATAAGCTACCAAAATTTCTCAAAGTGTTTTATACCAGTTTATACTCCCACAGGCAACCTATGAGTTTCAGTTGCTATGCTTATTTTAAATGAATTTAATTAGTGAAATTATTTAAAAATTGAAATAAGTTTAAAATTATAAAGAAAGGCTGGTGTTAATAACTGATAGTCGTGTATCAACCACTCACATTTCACATGATAATAGTTTCCTGTGTTTGTTTCAGATCCTAAGTAAAATATTACATATACACTTCGCATACACTTAGAGATTGGCTCCCCCATCTCCTTCCTTCCTTTTCCTCTTCCTTGGATGTCATCATCATCCTGAAGTTGGTCTGATTCCTTCCCACATCTGTCTATTTTTAAATCTACAGCACAGCATATAAACCATCTTCAATACTTCCCTCAGTCTAACGAAGATGACATGTTTTCCTGTGAAAAGGCTGCGTGCATCTTGGTAAATAAATCAACTTAATCCTTCACACATTTTCCTCCTTAATAACTGTTCTTGATTATTTATAATGTATATTAATTAGATTGTTTATATATGCAATTAATAGAAAATGTGGAACATTCGTTTTTGATTTTAAAAGGCAGCTTATGTAGAAAATGAAGACCTTCCTGACAGGGTTGGCAAAGTGGTTGGCACCAAGCCTGACAATCTAATTCTATTGGCTCCACATGGAGAGAGAACCAATTCTACAATATTGTCCTCTTACCTCCACAGGTGCGCTGTGGCATACACACACACACACACACACACACACACACACACACACACACACACGTGCGCGTGCACACACACGTTAAAAGGAAAATCCTTCACAGACTGGACTCTTTAAGGGAAAGGCATGTGAAAGTTCTTGGAATTTTGCTGGCGGGAACTATAGCATCAACACAAACCTCCCATATTGTGGGGAAAGAAACTGAGCTGCAGACTAGTTGCGACTTGCTAGGTTTTTACAGCTGACGAATTTCAGGCCAGTACCCGAATCAGATCTTCTAGAATTCTCTTGATCACACCATGCAGCTTCCATGCCACTGATGGTGGTCAAAGATGGAGAGAGAGAAAGGAGAGAGGAAAATGTGATGTGGAGGCAGGAGGAAGGAAAAGCTTCATCAAAACAAGGCAGAAAATGTGTTATTTTAAGGAAGAAGTTTGCCCTTCATATGAATGATTCTTGGATTTTGGTGTATATTTTTGGTAGCAGTATGCGGTGAGTCACTAACAAAGAGCTTAAGACAGATGAGTTAACATAAATGGACCAAAATAAGCTGTGGTCTCTAGGCTGAGCAGCTGTTGGACAAACCTGCCAATATTTTTTATTTCCCAGAGACACTTGCAGTGGATTAAAATGAGCAGGTGGCAAGAGCGTCATTAGAAAAGTTCCCTGTGCTGAAGAGATGGCTATCCAGGGGAAGGGGAAGAAGTCCCCAGCTGCTTCCTGGAGTTCTGTCCTGGGGAAGAGGTGGCAGCAGGGTGTGTTGGTGGAGGAACAGTGCAAAGAAGCCTAGAGACAGTGCCTAGGTTTCCAGCTCTGACTCTGCTACTAGCTATGGTAACCACGGGGACTTATTCAGTCTTCTGGTGGCTCTGTGTTCCATCTTCTGAAGTGGGGGCGGTGGAGGGCTGGATTGAATGACTTCCAAGAACACTTCCAGTTTTTAAAAATGTCCCCGTCTGCATTTACTGACTGCTTAATTTCATCATGTTAAAACAAAACAAAACAAAACAAACCAACAAAACTTTTGGGGATTGTTTCTGCACTAGCCCTCTTTTTCAGATCAAGAAACTGAGGCCAAGGGAGGTTAAGAGAAGTGCCTGAGTTATATTTAGGCTTGGACTCAAGCCTGAGGCTCTTTAGATTACCTGGCTTCTTAACTATCATTTGCATTGCCCATTCTCCCTCAGCGTGAAATCGCAAATGCATTTCCTTCCCAGCCTTTTTACTACAACTTTCTGTTTGAAATTGCTATGCTTCAAGAGCACTGCAGTGGATTTTTCAGTTCCTAATTGGAGTCGCTTGCTGCATCCATCCACCACACTGTCAGTGAATGGCGTTAAAGCTAGTAAATCAAATTCAGGACACATACCTCACACAAGACAGAAATAGTGTTGAACAGAGCACAGCGGGACCATTTGATTCATAGGATCTTCATCAGCTTGAATATTTTGTACATTCTCTCCACTGGACACTCTGTACCCAATGTTCCTGTTGATGTCAGTGGCAGAGATGTCTTACAAGGAGACACCCTGTTTGAAGAGCCATTTCGGTAACCTCCTCTATCCTGATTTAATATGATATGGCCATGGCAACAGTGGTACTAGTGGTGGTTCCTTTGTTCCCTTTTATAGATGACACACTGCCACTCTTCCACGGAAGACATCAGATATAGGCAGAAAATTCTCCTCTACCACATGAACTAAAGTACACATCCTAAGGTCTTGGGTGATCTCCATCTAACTCGTGTTTGAGATGACTTGTCAGATGTGTGGTTGATGATCCTGTTTCTAAAGTCTGAAGGGGATATTTACAAGGGAAAGCATATTTGGCATGATCCTTCTTTTCATCTCTCTCTCTCTTTTAAGCAGTACTGGGGACTGAACCTAGGGCACTGTGCATGCTATGTACTCTCAAGCTTTCCACAGTCCTTGCCTTTGCGTCTACATTGAAATGAGAACAAAAGAATCTTTGCTGTCTGCATAGATATGAGAACCAAAACAATCTCCAATAATTCAAAGCAAAGTCAGTGCTGCTTATATTACATACTTACATATTTGGATGTTTTATAGTATAGAAACTTGGAGATGAAAAGGGAAGAGCCAATATACTAAAACTTAAACCTATTCTTTTGAGGTATGATTGATATACAAAAATATATTCAGCATCTTCTCAAAAGGCAAATGTTAAGGTATGATAGACTTCACTAATGACTTTAGTCCTTCATCTTTTCCTATAGTCACATCCTATGTTATGCGATCTTGGCGCTTCATTTACTAAACTGGAAGACTGTTTACTTTCCTTGAATGTAGGTTGGTCTTATGATTTATTTTTAGTAATAGGATGGGAGTAGAAATGTTGACTCTAGAGGGGCTCACAGGTGTCCAGGAGGTGTCCCCAGTTAGTTCCTTGGGCAGCTGAGGAGAGGGAACCTGAAATAGCCCTATCCTATAGCCATACTGATGAATATCTTGCGTATCACCATAGAACCTTCATCTGGCAATGGATGGAGATAGAGGCAGAGACCCACACTGGAGCACTGGACTCCAGTCCAAATGAGGAGCAGAAAGAGGGAGAACATGAGCAAGGAATTCAGGACCGCGAGGGGTGCACCCACCCACTGAGACAGTGGGGCTGATCTAATGGGAGCTCACCAAGGCCAGCTGGACTGTGACTGAAAAAGCATGGGATAAAACTGGACTCTCTGAACATGGTGGACAATGAGGGCTGATGAGAAGCCAAGGACAATGGCACTGGGTTTTGATCCTACTGCTTTGTGGGAACCTAGCCTGTTTGGATGCTCACCTTCCTAGACCTGGATGGAGGGGGGAGGACCCTGGACTTCCCACAGGGCAGGGCAGGGTGCACTCTCTTAGGACTGGAGTGAGAGGAAGGAGAGGGGGGGGGGGAGGGGGAGGGAAGTGGGAGGCGGGGAGGAGGCGGGGAGGAGGCAGAATTTTTTTTTTCAAAAAAAAAGTAAATATACATTCCAAACAATAAAAAAAATAAAAAAAATAAATAGAAACTACACTTTCACATTGGTCCCAGAAAAAAAAGAAATATTGGTTGGGTCAGTTTTGGTCTTAGGATTCATAAAACCTTGTATTTCCTTGTTCTTTTTTCTGTCTTTGCCTGAAAACCTACTATAAAATGCAACAAGATCAGGGCTGATTCCCCCAGTTATTGCAGCTGAGGCTTCCCTAGATCAGTTGAGCTCAGTTGACCATAATAAAGTCTATGATTTCAGTTGGTATCCGAAGCATGGCTCATTTGAGTTCAGGATAAATTTCCAACCCACAGACTTTTTAAATAAATGCTTATTGTTTAAAGACATTGACTTTTAGAATGTTTTCTTACATTGAGTTATGTGACAACTGGTAACTGGTGTAGAAAGTAAGAGTTTAGTTGTCAAGAAAACATCCAAAAATGGAGCTATGGCTAGCTCAGTTGATAGAGCGCTTGCTTAGCAAGCCTGCGGTCCTGGGTTTGATCCCTAGCACTTCGAAGGCTAGGTATGTCTACACACACCTGTGATCTTAGTACTAGGGTGGTGCAGGAAGGAGGATCAGAAGTACAGAGTCATCCTTGGCTACATAGCAAGTTTCAAGTCAGCCTGGAATACGTGGGGCCTAGTCTCAAACTCAACAAATGACATACAGGAAGTAACAAAAGGTTGAGAGGATTGTAGAAAGTAGCAAGAACCAAATGGTGGTTTAAAAGCATTTTGAAGTCTTTCCAAGTCAGTATGGTTGTGCATCCTTTACTAGAAGTTATTCTGCAGGCATGAATGGAGTGAATCTTAGTGCTAAAACACTATTCTAGGTTAAATGCCCAGTAAACTGCATCTTAAGAAAAACCAGAGCCGATGATGGACCTGATCCTGAAAGACCGGCCATGGGAGTGAAGGTGAGCAGAGAGGCGTGAGTTCAATGAGATGGCTGCGGAACTCAGTGTCCAGAAGATAATCAATGAAAACAGAATAAAGTGAAAGTTTGTACAAAGAGGAAAACACTGAATCTCTGTCATGACACTATATTAGATACATTCTGAGAAATTAACATCTCCATCTTCAGTCTGCCAGGAGAAACCCTCAACCGATGACATTGGGACTTGTTACGTAAATACCTGATCTTTCTTGGCTCTCGGGTAGGAAAATTCTGAGACATGTGTTTTCTACCTTTCCCATAATTTCTCTGCAGAGTTAGGTTCCAGGCACCTGTTGTGGCAGCTGGCTCTGTAGCACTCCTTCTCTTCGGTATCTTTACTTTCTCACATACTCCAAGGTCTTTAGACTCTCCCTTTCTGTTTCTTAAATGAGCTGTTACTTCTTGTCCAAGGGTCTTTATGATTTTCTCCACTCCCTGAAATGATCTTCCCATCACACAAGCAAGGCCAGCATCTTCTTGTCATTTTATTCTTAAATTTCACCTATTCTTTTAAATTTTGCTGTTATCGAGAGGCTCTCACAATGTAGCTCAGGCTAGCTTCAGTTTCTATGTACCCCAGGCTTGCCTGAAGTTGTAGTAATCTTCAGTCAGGAAGATGAGGCAGGAAATTTCACCTTTTATGGTTTTCCTGATCACTACCTTTAAAGTAGCCTCATTATTGATGGGGAAGCTCAGCCAATCACATTTGGCTAGGGTGTGGCCTGGGGCCAGGGAAGAAAACCTGAGAATCCAGGTGTGCTTGCTCTCTTCTCTGCTGGCATTGTTTGCTGGACCCATTTCGGATATCGGAACTTTTACCCTGGTAGTGTGAGTTTCCCCATTTTCAATTATTAAATTATATCTGTTGTTTTGAGCTGGTCTGGTTAATTCTAGTGTACCGGTCGAATATGCCGTCACATTATCTTACCTTAATTCTCCATAACACATTTTACTGTCAGATATTTGCTTACTGTCATACATTGCTGGTGAGAATGTGTTGGCACTGTCCCCACAGGAAGATTGTTGGACTATGCCTAGTAAAGCCACTTATGACTCAGCAATTCCATACCAAGATACATATTCAAGAGGTATGAGTGCTGTGTACATTAAGAACAATCTGCAAGAGTGTTTACTGTAGCTTCATTTGTAATAGCTAAAACCTGGAGCCAAACCAAATATCCATCAGTAAGAGAATAGATAAATTGATCGTGAGATAGTCAATAGAATATCCCCTAATGTAATACCATACAGCAGTGAAAAGAACAAACTACAAACAAATATAACCATATGGGTGCATATCATAGGAATGATGATGAATAAAATAAACCAGACACAAAAGAACATAAAGAATCATATCATTCCATTTTGGCAACACTCAAACAGGTGAAACTCATCTATTGTGATAGAAGTTGGAATAGTGGTTACTTCTGGGCAAAAGGATATTTACTGGAAGGAGTCTGTACTGCTGGAAGTCCTCTGTCTTGATGTGGATAGTGATGAACTACATAGATACATATGCAGGAAGTCATTAGGGTGTACATTTAAGATTTGTGCACACTCTATATCTGTTCTACATGAATTAAAAAAATAAAATGTATGGTAGGCTAGGTATATCTTAGCTGGTACAGTGCTTTTCCTCCCTGCATAAATCACTGGGTTCAATACCCAGCATGAGAGAAACTGGATGTCATGGGACATGCCTGCAATCTGAGCACGTGAGAAGTGACGTCAGTAGAATCAGAAGACCAAGGTCACCCTAACGCCAGTTTGAGACCTGCCTAGGATACACAAGATCCTGCCTCAAATAATAATAATAATTACTCAGACGTGGTGGCATATGCTTTTAGTCCCACCAGAGGCCTGCTGATCTCTTGAGTTCAAGGTCAGCCCGGTCTACCAAGCAAGTTCCAGATCAGCCAGGACTACATAGTGAGAGCCTGTATCAAAAACAAGAAACAAACTAATAATAATTTTGAAAAGCATATGGTTCTAGGAGAGCCAAGGGACTTTTTGGGTGTAAGTTAGGCATGGTTATCAGACACAAGATATACCACCAAAGTACTTGTTGACTGAAGCAATGCACAAATGTGTATTTTCATTTCTTCATCAAAAACATAAACCCAAAACTAAAAGTTTTGTGACGATCTACTCCATGTGCTGTATACTTTAGAAGAATTGAAGGTGAATCTGCCTAGCAAGAAATACACAGCACATTATATAAAATATGGTATTAATGCTAAAAAAACCAGATGCTGAGCAGAGAGCTAGCAGAGCTAAAAAGACAGATGATTGCATTGCAGCTTTGAGGAAGTGAGATTTGATCCGGCCCAGGGAATATTTCTGCAGGTATGGCTGGGTAAGTGAAACACAAAGAACAAGATGAGCATGAATGTCAAGGAACAAAGCCTCAGAAACAGGAAGTCCAGGGTACAGTGAAACGATGGAGAAATGGGAGGTGGCTGAACTCAGTGGGGAGGTTAATGGAAGACAGAGCGAGAGAGAGCTCTGCCCAAACAAGTTAAGGCCTGCTCAGTCAGGGTCTGGACAACTTAGCAGTCTGGACAACTTAGCAAGAAGTATGGGCTTTAGAGATGAAGTATAAAAGAAGTATACTTTTATTCTTTCTGTCTATCTGTCTATCTATCTATCTATCTATCTATCTATCTATCTATCTATCTATCTATCTATCTATCTGACTCAGAATTGAACAACCTCTCCAGAATTCTTATTACATTGTATTTTGAGTCAGAATCTCACCATGTTGCTTGGGCTGGCCTGGAACTCATTCTATAGCCAAGGAAGCCTCAGCCTTGAGTTCTTCCTGCCTTATCTTTCCACGTAGCTAGGGTTACATGCATGCACTATCATACCTAGCTAAGAAGAATACTGTAAAGGAGTGATTTTTTTTATCTTTCCTGAATTAGAATAAAAATGTTTATTTGTAGAAATATCTGAAAGTTAGTGTCTACAAATGGTACAGACCTAATAAAATCACTACTATTGATTTTATATGTGAATTCTGAGATACTAATCCACATACATCAAATTAACTATTTTCGACCCTACAATTCAGTAAATTCATAAGTTTGAACCATTGCCACCAATAATTCTAATACATTTTTATCACCACCCAAAGAAACAAACAATTATTTGTTCCCCAAACCACCAGTGTAATTTGTCTCAGAGATTTATTAGAGCTATCTTTCTGTACAAACATATAAACATATATAATACATATGTGTATTATATATGTATATAGAAAAGAGAGAGACAGAGACTGAGTGAGTGGGGAGCGTTTAGTAATTGATTAGAAATATGGAGTGGAAAGAATAACTGAGTTAAAAAGAAGGAACAAAACATATACAATTTATATGTGTGTTACATAATTTATATGTATGTCAATACATCTTCAGACACTCACTGTCTACTTTGTGCCAGAAACCATTCTAGCAGCTGAGATGTATCTAGCATGCAAGATGAATTATATCTGCCTATATTCATGCATGCATGTGTGCGCTCAAGTGCGTGCGTGCACACATGCGTGTGTGCATCTGAGTGTGAGGCCAGAATGTTCTGTCATTCTCTAGCTTATTCCCTCAAGACAGGATCTCTCACTGAACCTGGAGCTAGGTGGCAGCCACCAAGCCCCAGTGATCTTCCTATCTTTGTCCCCATCGCTCTAGGGTTATAAACATTTGTGATGATACCTGTCTTTTTACATGGATTCTGAGGATTTGAATTCAAGTCCTCAAGCTTGCATAGCAAACACCCTTACCCACTGAACTATCTCCCTAGCTCAGTTCTCACTCTTTTATTTGAAGAGCAGACAGAAAGAAAAGAACTCATAGGGTTTGCTGAGCCCTCCAGCAAATAATGGGGACAAGGTAAGACAATATTAAGGAACTGAATATACTAGCAAGATGTTAAGCTGGAGTAGCTTGAAAGATGTAGGTGAAAGGGACTTAATTAGACAGAGTTGAAAAGTTTGTTTATAACTGCTGGGGAAGCCTTGAGTAGAAATGTGTATTTTGGTGTCATTGATGTAAAAATAATAGTTGTCACTTTACAAATGGATGGGATTGTCAAGGGAGAGCCAAACTTGTGCTAGATCGTCAACCGAGCTGATGAATGTAAGCTTAGCCCATGCTTTGCCAACACCCATGGTCTGCCACAGCTGACTGGTCATGCAGTCTTAGAATTCTTGTCAATCTGTGACTTTAGGCAATTATTACCAATAACCCCACTTGCCATTTCCGGATTCTTTTCAAAGTCTAGGTGTGGTGATTAGGAACAGCTGTGGACTTCCAAGGGAGTAACACAAGAAGACAGGGAAAGGACTCAGAGAGGGAGAACAGAATTTCCCAAAGACAGAAATGCTAACATCTGGTTAACGACTAAGCTGAGGACATGGAGAACCAATAACATCGGAGTGGGGGAGGCTACTGATTGTTTTCTGAGAAAAGATTTCACTGGGATGATCTTAAGTGAGATGATGGAGGTTTGTGTAGAGAACAGGATGTGTTTCCGATGTTCTGTTATAGGCTGTCCTGAGTTCTTCTGGGGAGCTCCTGTATTTCTAGGCCACACCCTAGTGTTATTCTCTTAGGCTGTAATCTGGTGTTCTAAGGAGAATTTTTTTTTATTAGTGTTACCTTTGGTGGAGGAGAGAGGCTTGAGGTTACTGGTAGGTGTTCACCGTAGCTGGCCCTACTGTGGTCCCTTTTACAGATCTTCTGTATTCACTGTTTAGTATACAACAACTGCTCTACCTCATTCTGTGACCACTGGAGCATGCTTAACCCGCTTGTCAGAGGTGCTAGAGAGTTAATTTCCAAGAGGTCAGCCTTCAAACCATGAAGGACAGGAGCTGGAGGACAAAATAGCTCGGTGTCTCCATTTCTCAGGGAAACAACTCATGGCTTGCTATACATCCTGTCTCAATTTCTTTTCCTGTTACTCTAACAAAATATCCCGACAAACACAACTTAAGTGAGAAAGGGTTGATTTCAACTTATAGTTCCAGGAGCGCGTGGTTTATAATGGTAAGGAGGATGTGGCAGGGAGAGCAAGCAAAGGGGCAGGAGGAAGAGGCTCTCTGGTTACATTGCATCCACACTCAGGAAAGCAGAGAGTGAGGAACGAAGGTATGCCGCTCAGTTCTCACTTTCCTTTTATATTGGCCAGGATACCAGTTAGGGGATGGTGCCACCCACAGGAGGCACGTATTCTTCCCTCCATGAATTATAATCAGTATAATCCTCCACAGGCTGACAATGTCGCTGAAAACAGCCATGTGTGAAAGTCAAGGCTATGGTAGCAAATTAAAATGCATTAAATTGGACTGCTGAGATCCTTTAGCAGGTAAAGGAACTTACCACTAAGCCTGGCAACAATCTGAGTTCCATCCCTAGGACTCACATGATAGAAGGAGAGAACCAACTCCTCCAAGCTGTATCTCTGACCTACACATGCGCACCAGGCTGTAGTTACATGCTCATACACACACACACACACACACACACACACACACACACACACACACACACACAAAGTGAAATGAAAAATCAAATGTACAAAAGTGTGAGCAATAAGACAATTCCGTTTTCAAACGTAGCATGAGGGAGAGGCTTCCAAATACTGGAGTCTTCCTAGTGTTCTTGCACAATCATTAGCAACCAGCCTTTTATCTGTGTTGTCTAGAAACAGAAGAAAAAGGGCTCAGCACTTCTAAGAGACTGCTGACCTCTGGCCTTTGCAAAGTCCAAATTCCTTAATCCAGCATTTCCAGGTGTCTCCAATTGACCCCGACCAACATTCTTACCCTGACCTTTGACCCCACTCTCTGAAAACCTTTGGAACTATGCTGCTTGTGACAGGCTGTGTTTTCCCACCTTGCCACTCAGCTTTCACTGTCCACTTTGCTGATGGTACCTTTTATTTTTCTATGCTTTACCAGATCAAAGGGCTCCCTCATGTTCTGCTTCCCCTGTAACTCTCTAAAATAACATTTTGCCCCCCTCCTTTTGCTGCTACTACCCTCTTGATGGTCAGGACTTTATGTGTTTAGGTCTTCTCTTCTGAACTAGAAAGAAGCCATTTAGACAAAAATTAGGCTTGTCTCTTTAGTCCCTGTACCTTTTAGTATAGCACAGAAATGGTTTCTGAATATGTGTGTATACATGAATAAATAAATACATACATACATACATATAATAAATAGACACATGGACATTGAACTCAAATATCACAAATGTAATGTCTTGCTCAGACATAATTTTAAAAAAACTTTCATTTGGACTCACTTTCAAACTTGTAGAAGAGCTGTAAGAAGAAAAAAACGTAGCACCTCTAATTCCAACAGTTGGGAAGCTGAGGCTTGAGATTAGTCTGTGTTTCCTAGTGAGTTCCAGGCCAGCCTAGGAATTGAACCTCTGTTTCAAAAAGCAGGAAAGAATAGTGGAGAGGGTGTCTTCATCATTTCCTAGATTTTAGCTACATTCACTCACTGTAAATATTTTATCTAATTTTATTTCTATGTCATCTACCCATCTAGCCATCCATCCATCCATTTACCTACCTATTTCTCTAACAGTATTTTCCTGAATCATAGAGAATAAGTTGCTTGCATTATGAATCTTTACTCTTAAGTATTTTAGAATGCTTTCTTAAAAGCAGAGATTTTTTCTTAAAGCACAACAATAGTAGAATTATCAACCCCTATCACCTTAATAGTGATCTAACACATTTATACGGTCCTTACGACGCTTTTGTCAGTTGATCCATTAATGCCCTTCATGACAGCATTCTCAACCCCCACAGAATGGAGTGTCAGGCGATCACACTTTATTATCATGTCTTTTCAGTCCCCTGAAATCTGCGGCGCTTCGCTTCAACAGCTTTTCTTTGTCTCTTATAACATTCTTCTTTTCCACATTCAGTTCCAAGCCCTCTCTTTTTAAAGAGATTAGTACTTTAAAAAAATCTCCTGGGTTTGGTAGACTGTTTCACATAGGGTATTTACTTACATATGGATGGATGTGGAGTTTCTGAGTAGTGTCATAATCATTTCCAGCCCAAGACTCTAAACTGTAACCCCCTTTTACTCTTGTTCTGAAGTCTCAGCCATTAATGACAGCGTTTTAATTTGTGGCACAGGAGCCTCTGTTTTATTTTATTCACAATACCTTTCTCCTTAGTTAAGTGGAGCTAGAGTGGAAGCGGAAATCACAAATCTCTTTCTCCTCTAGCTTCTGCTGGCTTGCAGGCTGCAGGGGAAGAAAAGTCAATAGAGGAAGTGAGAGAGTAAACTGAGAAGTTGAAATCAAAGTGGTGGGCTGCCGAGTCTCGGCTGTGGTGTGGCTCTGAAGTCAAAGCATTTTTACAGACAGCATCCAACCATACTTAAATAAAATCCCCATGCTATAGGAAAGGAAGGCATTAGTAATTTCCGTTGACTATGAGTGGAAACAGAGACACTGACAATCTTAACGACTCTTAGGTTTTGAATCTCAGACACAAAGAAGAATAAAAGAAATAGAACTGATAAAGGAATGGCTCCTCTCAGGATATTTGAATCTATTTGTGAGTGTTATTGCCAAATTATTCTACAATGAAGCAAGTCATGTCACCGTCAAACCTTGGTATCAGGGTTTGGAGTGGACTCATTTTTCTCTGTGTCCTTCAGTGAGTTTGTGATCCACTGGTAACAAATTCCAGCATAATTTCGATGTGTATTTATGACCACCGGGCTAGCAGCTGCAGAAGTAATGATGAGCAGAGCCTAGTCTTTGTTCTCTGAGATCTGTCAGCATATTGACCAAAGAATTTAAATTCAAAATGATAAGAATCAATTTCAAGGACAAAGGCAAAAGAGAGAGAGTAAACAACTGTGTGTGGGGGGGAGGCATGTGTCACTGCACATTCATAGAGGAAGTGACAGTCGTTGTTGAACTGAGTCTTGAAGTGGGTACAGGGTAGTCCGGCAACAGCTGCATGGCTGTTTGTAAGACCAATGTACTTTCAATCTGCTGGATACTATGCACCAGAGATAAAGTCAGAATAATGAGGCTAGAAAAATAACAGAGCAGTGGCACTATAGGAGGATGATTTTGCCAAGTAGAGAAGCATTTGAGACTGAGAATGGAGGATGGAATTAGACTTACGGGAAGACCAATGTAGGTAAAGGATAGGACTGTAGATAAAGGATTCAGAGGACAGGGAGAGGAAGCAGCCGAGTGGCTGGAGACTTTTTTTTTTTTTTTTTTTTAGGACAAAGACCCCAGAAAGCTCACTCGTTGATTGTGGCAGCATAGAGAAAAAGGGTACAAGAATTCCACGCTTCTGATTTGCTAGCTGATTGTACAGTGGTGCTATTTACTGCAAGTGGAAGTCCCCAAAGGAGGAGGCATAATGAGTTCATTCCAATCTAGGTTGGTCTTAAAGTATATGTGGGACATTGTGCAAACTGACTTGAAACTCAAGAAAGAAACATAGGATGGAGACATATTTAGTGGTTAAAGGTGTCATCAGTGAAACCCAGGGAGAATGAAACTTTAGGAAGGATTGTGACCAAGAAGGAAGAACAGAACATGAGTTTACTTACTAGTAGAACTTGATTCCTATGTGATGGTATCTTGCTAGCTGTATGGTATTAGCCAAATAACTTTCCAATCTATATTCCCCACCCCATGTTGACTCCAACCTGTAGACTCATGAATTTGAAATTAAGAAAAGAAAACACTGATGAAAGTTATATGACAATCAAGAAAAGCCCCCCGGGAAACACCAGCCAGAGCCGTTTGCTAAGTTCCCACTGTCTTTCTGGCCGTGTTAGTTAGTTCTGAGTTGCTGGCTATGATTGGTATGAATGGAATAACAGGCTTGCACAATTCATCAGCGTTTTTTTTTCTTTTTTTGTGCTGCCACCACTCTGAAGTGTCTGTCAGCGTGAACACTGAAGAGTGTGTTAGTTAGTTAGAGACAGGACTGAAATAAAATGGAGGGTCTCAGGCTCAGAACCATACTTACATTAATCACCGAGGCTCCTAGTGACCTGGTATTTGTCTTTCAACAGACCAGAGCCTGGGCCATTGGTAAAGGTAGCTGAAGTGGAGGAAACAGAACTGTGTGTTGATGACTTTATGAAACTTTCAGGGCCTTGGTCTTTTGCTCACTGCTTATCTTCTCTGCTAACCCTGCAACGGGGAAGTCTATAAACAACTCTTCCATTGATGGTGTGATCTCAACTCCCAGAGTTCAGGTCTGTATCTCCCAAGCATACCATCCTTGAGAAGTCCCTCACTACTCGTTCCTTCACTACAGAGGTCGTACATTCAGAATGGAATGAGACAGCAGAGTGTACCAGATAAGGCACTGACTGACTCCAGCAAGTTCTAAATGAGTAAGGGACTAGGGAAGATGCTAGTCTAAAGACAAGTATGAGTAAGATAACAAGTCGGCTTTTACTTCTACTTTCTCTCAAATTAGCTAATAAGTCATGCAAACCATATAAATAAGGGTACAGAGATCTGGACAGACGCGGGTCTCCCACTTTTCTTGGATGTATTGGCAGTCTGAAAACTAGAGGATGTCTCCTAAGACAAATGCGCCTAGAGTAGTGGATCCATTTGAAATTCCACACCCAATCGAATAGGGCAATGATGCGGTACCAAACACTGTGTCACTCAGGGTTAAAGTGCAAATTTGATCCCTTAAATTCTTCTTGCTAAGATCTCCTGAGTAAATTGGGAGCATGGGGGCCATAGGAGAGGGTTGAAGAGGAAGGGAGATGAAGGAAGTGGAGCAGAGAAAAATGTACAGCTCAATAAAATCAAGAAAAAAGAAAGAAAAAAAATTCTTCTTGCTAGGGGCACTGTGGGACAATTGCCTCTTATCTGTACCTACACTGTGTGTTGTGAGAATTTTCTGTTTATGGGGCCAGTGAGATGGCTCAGTGGGTAAAAAGACTTATTGAACAAGCCTGGTGACCTGAATTTGATCCCCAGAATCTACTGTGGGAGGAGGAATACAGTGCTGAAAGTTGCCTTCTGCCTTCACATGTGACTCACCTCCTCATACCACATACACATGTCCACAATAATAATAAATGCAACAAAGTAGCAGAATTTCCCATTTGTGTTTTTGTACAAGGCTTGGCCCTCACCTACAGCACAGCTAATGCTACATTTCCTTTCTTCCCGGCATGCATTACTGTCATTCCCCATTCCCTCTCTTTGTTTGTACCTCCCTTTCGCTTGTCCCTATTCTTCCCTTCCCTTCCTTTACTTTTGCGTCTTCCTTCCTCCCTTGCATTTTTAATAGACTGTTTTAGAACACTTTATATTTATGTAAAAATGAAGCCAAAAGTAAGATGCCCTATTCTATGCCCTCTCCTCAGCATACAATTCCTCCATTAATATTCTCTTATGTTAGCATGGCATATTTGTTAGTGTTAATGAGCCAATTTGAAAACATTATCATTTCCCAAGCCCATGGTTTATTCAAATTTCCTTAGTTTTTCCAATGTTACTTTTCTGTTTAAGGATCCCCTCCAAGATACCATGGTTACATTTCGTTGTCATGTCTCTTTAGGCTTAGCTGTGACAGTTTTTTTTTTACATTTTTCTTGGTTTTGTTAAACAGGTCATTGAAAGTGTGCCTATCTGGTGTTTAATAGGATACCCTTCTGTTGGAATTTGTCTGATGTTTTTCATATGATTGAACTGAAGTTATGTTTTGGAGAGGAAGACCAAATGTCAAATAATCAAACCATATCAAGAGTGTGTGTATCATTTCCTCCTTTGGTCTCTGTTCATTCCTTGCATGTTTCTAAGACAGACAGTATTCTAGAAAAAGCACAGTGTCTTAACACAAATAGACATTAGGTCCACTCTGTTTTGGTATTTAGTGGATTAAGATGGCTTCCAACTCTAGGAAAGGATGGTGACAGCCATTTACTGACCCCTTGTAGCTCCTGTTAGCACAGTATGAGGGATGGCTATGAGAAATAGGAAGGAGCCGTGAGTGAGAATTGAAGTAGCAGGAGTTTGATTTTATTCCTGTCCAACCTGAAATCACATCAAAGCTAAGCGTCTCAGGAAAGTACACTCTTAGCCCCCAGCTTCCCATTTCCAAAGCCCAGCTCATGGCCAACTTTTGGCTAATTGACATCTGAGCAGTAATTATTTTTAGATCACTCACTATATGTTCTGCTACTCAGTGTTATGTGATCATGTAATGAAATCCATGCCCTAGTGCATTAACTAATCTTTTGAAAAAAAAAAGCCAAACCTTTCAATAGTATCGCCCTGGCTTTCTCCTTCACAAAGAGCTGACAACAAGCTCCTAGACTTGAGTGCTAAATGTCAAACCATTAAGAATGCTGGTGAAAGCTATGAAGTCATCAAGTATTGACCTGACAGGACATTTAGCACCATCTGATTTCTCCATCTTGACATAAACATGAAACGGACCGAACATGCCAATGAATCACTTTCCCTATTTAAGTTCACAGGGTTCTTCTAAAATAGCTCCCTTGGTACAAAATAGAAATTCAGCTCAGAGATTAAAATGGTGAATAGTAGGTTCAAGTCTTATACTTTTATTATAAGAAAAAAACAGGGCTTATTAAAATTAGAATCTTTTTGATGTGGGTTGGGATAACAAGATAAAAGTGTCTTTCTTAGTCATAGAGCCTTTGGGAAGTTAGAAATCCAACTAACTTATGCTACATTTTCTTCAGTCTCTATATCCAACTTGCTTAAAATATAGATCCCAGCCCTGTTCAGATATGTTGGTTTATTTGGTAGAGCAGATGATGTCAGGGTGTTTCTTCAGCCCTTACCATTTCGAACAACTCAGCCTATCTCCAATATTCAGAGTCTGTATTTTTTTCCAGACAGCTTTGATTTTGCATATCAGAAAGATCAAGGAATTAATGTCATCCAAGCATGGCTTCAACAAGTAACTGAAAACTGGTATTCAAACACATCCCTCCCTCTCCTATTCAACAGCATAGTTCTGGCATGTGTGCTCTATCTTTCCTCAAGTTCCCAGTGGGATTGAGCTCCAGTTGCCCACAGTAGTAATTGACTAGCACATGCAAATTTTTTTGTCTGTCTTCTCTTCCCTCTCATTTCCTTAGTGTTTTCTGGGATTCTCTCTCAGACTTTCTGTAATCAAATACTTGTTTGCTTAGACAACTGCTCTGGGGTGAACTCAGTTCTCTGTACTTTAAACAAACATCCTAGGACGATTCAATGCAATTGGTATACTATTATGACATTTTTTAAAGAACATTTGCTCTGAAACTTTTATGATTATTAAATGTAAGGCTATTTGTAATTTTATTTATTGGACCAACATTCTCTAGGATCACTGTATTTTCCTCAAGTCTTCTGGCTAATTCTTCCAGGGTTCAAGCTGAGGTGGGATAGAAAGCCAGATTGGTTTTCCAAGTTAGGTCTCTCTGGGAAATCATAGTGTATCAAGGGAACTAAAAGACAAAGGGAAGAAAACTAGCCCTAACCTTGAGTGATCTGGTTCCAAGTGAGTTTTGTGTGTGGGGAGAGAAAAGTATAGGAATGAAATAGGACTCCTTTGTGTTCAAGGAGTGGAGTGGCTAGAAGTGTTGAGCTGAAAAAAAGTTGGAGAGGATTTTGTATAATAATATTTGGTATAATGAGGACTGTTCAGGGCCAATCTCTTGAATGGAAGAGGCTCGCTCTGTCAGCACCTGATATTCTTTTGTGGGCTAGGGGTAGCCAGTATATACCACCCCTTAAAACAGACTAACTGGAATTATGGCTCACACACGTAGTTGTGCTTGTGCTTCAGAATAAAGGTGTTGGGTATTAAGAGACTATTATGTGAAAGTCATAGGGAAAAGAGAACAATTTTGGACAACCTTATACCTTTATGGGGGGTTGTTGATTCTACTTTCATTATATACCAATTGCCTTTTTAGATTTACTCTTTAATGATCTTGAAATGACCTGAAACACACCCTCAAAATATCCATGAGGCAGCAGAAATTTATCTACTAAACTGTCATTTGTCTTGAATCTAATCCGAAGTATCATATTGATTTGGAGCATATTTTTATTTTTTAAATATGTTTTACTTTTTGAAATTATAATATAATTACATTATTTCTCCTTTCCCTTTCCTCTCTCCAAACTCTCAATCATTTCTCCTTGCTCTGTATTTAAATTCATGATTTCATATTCTTTAATTGTTGTTTTACAGATACATATATCCTAATTGTATAAATACAAACTGCTCAGACTGTATGCATGTGTTTTCAGGGCTGACCATTTGATATTAGTTGGTGTGCTCTTCCCTTAGGAAGACTGTTTCTATTTTTCTCAGCATTCTTTAGTTGCCTGTAGTTCATTGTGTAGGGTTGAGGCTCCTTGGGCATTCCCATGTGTAATTGGTGAAGTTTCCAGTTCCAGGCATGATTTTCCACTTGTTTAATGGGAAAGGCAAATTAGAGAGCTGTTGGTTATTACCAAAGCATGCATGCCACTATTGAATCCTTAGACCTATTGTGCTGTGCTGGTCATCCATGTGGTTCATAGCTGCCATAACTAGGTAGTACTAACAGTTACTTCTCTCCCTTGGAAGCTTACAAGGCACCCTTAAGTACAATGATAGCTAGTCCTCCATGATGAGTCTTTTACATCAGATCCAGCTCAAGTCCTCTGGCTCTATGTCAGAAGTGCATGATGTCTCAGGTAACAGGGTGAGACATCATGTTATATATGTTACCTTATACCTCTGGGAGACAAACAAGGGCAATAAAAGATCTTATTGAATGAAGTAGCCCAGACCCAGAAAGATATGTTCTCTCTCATCTAAGGTTACTAGCTCCAAACCTTCAGGTGTTAGTATTGCCTGGAGTAACTGCAGAAACCAGAAAGGTAAAAAGGGGCTATTTTTCAGTGGGCGATGGTGGGCAGGGTGATAGAGAGGGAACTAGCAGTGTACAAGTGAAGGGGGAATAGACAAGCTAGGGGGCTCTTATTAGGGAAGGGGATGGAGATGAATAGAGATGAAGGGTAAAACACCAGTAAGGCTATCTGAAAAATCCATAAAAGATCACACTATTAACTAACTACCTAAAATATCTTAAGTATATCTGCATGTACCTATATAGTTTAAGTAAAAATTTCTTATCTGGGCTAATAATGCTCTTCCTTAAGAACCATAGATTATCTAACCAAAACAGAGCACTAGGCATGAGAGGCCTTATTTTGAGTTGTAGGTATGGACTGTCCAAGAGACCTCAAAAACATTATTTTTTTAAAAAAACTTAGTATTTTTTAGGCTCTCTCTCCTCAGCTGCCCAAGGACCTAGCTGGGGACATCTCTCTGGACCCCCTGGAAACCCCTTTAAAGTCAAGACTCTTGCCAACCCTAAAATGGCTCCCTTAATTAAGATATATACTTCCCTGCTCCCATATCCACCCTTCCTTTATCCCAACCATCCCATTCCCCCAAGCTTTCCCCATCCTCCCCTTCTCACTTTTCTCTCCCGATCTCACCTTTCCCCTATCCCACCCCACCCCCAGTTCCCAATTTTTACCCAGCAATCTTGTCTACTTCCAATATCCAGGAGGATAACCATATGTTTTTCTTTGGGTTCACCT
Source organism: Microtus ochrogaster (assembly GCF_000317375.1). Taxonomy (NCBI): domain Eukaryota; kingdom Metazoa; phylum Chordata; class Mammalia; order Rodentia; family Cricetidae; genus Microtus; species Microtus ochrogaster. The sequence continues at coordinate 50,518,274 of NC_022026.1, forward strand.
TCTTATTTAGCTTTGCTAGGATAGCGAATTATAGGTTCAATATCCTTTATTTATGGCTAAAATTATGAGTGAGTACATCCCATGTTCCTCTTTTTGGGTCTGGCTTACCTCACTCAGGATAGTGTTTTCTATTTCCATCCATTTGTACGCAAACTTCAAGAAATCCTTGTTTTTTACTGCTGAGTAGTACTCTAATATGTATATATTCCATACTTTCTCCATCCATTCTTCCATTGAAGGGCATCTAGGTTGTTTCCAGGTTCTGGCTATTACAAACAATGCTGCTATGAACATAGTTGAGCAAATACTTTTGTTGTATGATGGGGCCTCTCTTGGGTATATTCCCAAGAGTGGTGTTGCTGGGTCCAGGGGTAGGTTGATCTCAAATTTCCTGAGAAACAGCCACACTGCTTTCCAAAGTGGTTGCACAGTTTACATTCCCACCAGCAATGGATGAGTGTACCCCTTTCTCCACAGCCTTTCCAGCAAAGGCTATCATTGGTGTTTTTGATTTTAGCTATTCTGACAGGTATATGATGGTATCTCAAAGTTGTTTTGATTTGCATTTCCCTGATCGCTAAGGAGGTTGAGCATGACCTTAAGTGTCTTTTGGCCATTTGAATTTCTTCTGTTGAGAATTCTCTGTTCAGTTCAATGCCCCATTTTTTAATTGGGTTAATTAGCATTTAAAGTCTAGTTTCTTGAGTTCTTTATATATTTTGGAGATCAGACCTTTGTCTGTTGCGGGGTTGGTGAAGATTTTCTCCCAGTCAGTGGGTTGCCTTTTTGTCTTAGTGACAGTGTCATTTGCTTTACAGAAACTTCTCAGTTTCAGGAGGTCCCATTTATTCAATGTTGCCCTTAATGTCTGTGCTGCTGGGGTTATATGTAGGAAGTGGTCTCCTGTGCCCATCTGTTGTAGAGTACTTTCCACTTTCTCTTCTATCAGGTTCAGTGTGTTCAGACTGATATTGAGGTCTTTAATCCATTTGGACTTGAGTTTTGTGCATGGTGATATATATGGATCAATTTTCATTCTTCTACAGATTGACATCCAGTTCTGCCAGCACCATTTGTTGAAGATGCTCTCTTTCTTTCATTTTATACTTTTAGCTCCTTTATCAAAAATGAGGTGTTCATAGGTTTGTGTGTTAAAATCCGGGTCTTCTATTTGATTCCATTGGTCGACTTCTCTATTTTTATGCCAATTCCAAGCTGTTTTCAATACTGTAGCTCTGTAATAGAGTTTGAAGTCAGGGATGTTAATGCCTCCAGACGTTCCTTTATTGTATAAGATTGTTTTGGCTATCCTGGGTTTTTTGTTTTTCCATATAAAGTTGATTATTGTCTTCTCCAGATCTGTGTAGAATTTTTATGGGGATTGCATTGAATCTATAGATTGCTTTTGGAAGAATTGCCATTTTTACTATGTTGATCCTCCCAATCCAAGAGCAAGGGACTAATAGATTATCAGTTAATTTTGACCATTGGAGCCAGAAGGACAGGACCTGGGACACTGGGTTATAGGTTGATAGTTGTATGCTTTAGGACTAACCTATGGACCATTCATAGTATTTAGCTGAGCCATACTGAACCCTACCATGTTGCTTCAAGATTTCCGAGTACTTTGCGATTGAGTGTGCATGATTAAGAAAAAAGCTTTAACAAGTCACATACACAAATGTAAGATCCACTGGTGTAGGAGGGTCTTCTTTCTATGTGTTGCTTTCATTGGTTAAATAAAGAGACTGCTTTGGTCTTTTGATAGGAAAGCAGTTTAGAGAGGTGGAGTAGACAGAACAGAATGCTGGGAGAAAGGAGGCAGAGACAGAGAGCCACCCCCCATGAGCTGCCAGGTCAGACATGCTGAATCTTTCCCGATAAGCCATGAGCTCATGATGACATACAGATTATTAGAAATGGGTTAAGTTTATAAGTAATGCAGAATCTCTGTGTGATTTCTTTGGGGCTTGCTGGCTGTGGGGTACCAGGCGGGACAGAAATCCCAACAAGCAGGCCCCTCATGTTACAGAATGGTGCCCCACATGGATAACTGCATCTGCAGAAAGCCTGAGAAAGCTTGGGGAAGACTAGAGTAAAGCATGTTTTCTTGGTAGCAGCAATTTTTCAGATCTGCTCTACTTGCTAGAGGCAAGCAAAAGCTCTCATTTAAGAGAGGCTTCCTGACTCAGCTTTAGCTGAAAAACCCTGCAACCCTTTATGAAACACTTAAATGGTGTTGATGAAAAGCTGAGTGCATGCTTTTCAGTTTTCAGCCGTAGCAGGAAAAAAACTGCGCTGTTTTAAAATGCCAGCTTTCTGGGCCATCCTGCCAGGGCAACTCTGACTCTTTCAGGAAGGCAGTCTGAATATAAAACATTTGAATGTGGTTTTTGAGCAGAATGCTGCAGCTTGCTTGCTGGCAGGGACCTTGAAACACTATAGAGTTGTGGTGATAAACATGGCTACAGCTGGTGCCTCTGCCATGAGGCTGTAATCACAGAAAGCTAAGGAATGGGCTGGATCTAGCTGTCAAAGCCACGGCTTTAATCCTTCCCACATTGCTTGGTAAATTAAAGACTAACGTGGTGACAAAAAGAGAGATATACAGTAAAAGAAAGACTCAAAGTTGAAGAAAACCTCTAAATGGATTACAGTGTGTTAAAAATATATGCAGGCTTGGAAAAAAAGGTTAAAGCCTTAAAAAAGAAAGAGAGTAGTTGGATGTGGTGCTACACACCTTTAATCCCAACACTTGGGTGGCAGAGGTGCATTGACCTCTGTGACTTCAAGGTGTGGTAGCACACACCTTTAATCCCAAAGTTTGGGAGGCAGAGGTGGACAGACCTCTGTGAATTCAAGGTATGGTGACAGAAACCTTTAATCCCAGCACTTGGGAGGCAGAGGCAAGTGGATCTCTGTGAGTTCAAGGGTAGCCTGGTCTACAGGGGGAGTTCCAGGATAAAGATACACAGAGAACCTGTCTTAAAAAGCCAAAAGTTAAAATAAAAGAAATAGAGTTTAAAATAAAGTCACATAAAGATGGAAAATACACAGAGAATCTTGATACTATATGCTATTATGCTCTCTTTGAATTGTTTGAATGCTGAGGAAGGAGCAACAGCTGCTAAAAGATATTTGCTTATAAATGCTGCTGAATTAATCCAAGATAGGTATTTTGAAAATACCTTGTCTTCAAAATTGAAGTCAAAAGGTATGCTACTTTGGAGAAGAGATTTTGCTTTTGTTTCCACAGGAAATGAGAGGCTGTGGATTCATTCTGAGTTAAGAAAAATCAGGTTTGATCAAGGAAAACCACCTGAGAAATCTCTGGTAGGAACAGATGACTCAGATGACTGAGTTCTACATCAGAACAAATTCAAGACTGCTGCTTGAGATGATCAAGCCTCACAGGATACTCCAGTCAGGATTTTTTCATAACTCTAAATTTCCTTTAGGTCCCCATAAGATTATCAGTGCCCCCAACCAGCCGAAAGTAGCCTGGAATACTACACCCACATTCCCCAAAAATGTACTATGATTATTTTCCTTTGTTTTTTTTTTTTTTTAAAAAAAAAACAGGGGAAAGTAGTGTGGGATAATTGTCTGTATTCTGTCAATCATGTTTTAAATAAATGCTGATTGGCCAGGCAGGAAGTATAGGAAGGAAAACCAGACAGGAAGTAGAGGTGGAGCAGTAAGAGTAGAAGAATTCTGGGAAGCAGGAAGCTCCCTTGGCACTCCTGCCCAGACCACCAAAGAAACAGCATGTGACCTGCCCGCTGAAAAAGGTACTGAGCCATGTGGCTAACATAGATAAGAATAATGGGTTAATATAAGTTACAAGAGTTAACAAGAAGCCTGAGCTAATGGACCAATCAGTTTATAACTAATGCAGACTCTCTGTGTGATTTCTTTGGGGCTTGATAGCTGTGGGGTACCGGGCAGGACAGAAACCCCAACAAGGAGGCCCCTCATGTTACAATCCACCAAAGGATCTCTGTCTATTTTTCCATTTTTTTTCCAAGCCCTTTTAAGAGTGCCTGACACAGTAGGCATTCAATCAAACTTTTTTGAATAGAAAATTATATGATGTTGACAAGGAAGAAAGGAAATGTGGCATGTTGCATAGAGAGCTTTTCAATTAGTTCAGATATGTATGTATTATAAATGGAAAGGGGACTAGACATAACTGTTTAATGAGGAGTCTCAACTCAGTGGGAGAGAAACACGAAAGTCTTTTATTTAGCTTCAATTCTTGCTCCCAACTGTTCTCTGTCTTATTGCCGTTCCTGTCTTCTTAATAACATTTTTTATCAAATTCCAATCTGGTCATTTCTGATTATTAGGAATCCACTTCAGCTAAAAAGTTTTCAATCTAACTTTGATCTCATTCTCGTTTCCTCTTCATGTCCAAGCCCAAGGCTTAGTTGAGTTGGAATGACCTGGTCTAGTTCTATTTATCCAGTGCCTTTTTAGGCCATAGTTCATCAGGCTCACCAACAGATGCATCCATTTTTTCATTGGTATTTCCCAAAACTTCCAAAAGTGTCTGGTACAGTAGTCATTCAATCAAACTTTGTTGTGTAGGGATGAGGGAAGAAAAGGTACAAGGGTCTCTGTATTTAATGGACAGCTGTCACTTTCTCATTTAGTTGTTGTGGCTTCTTTGGTACATACCCCAGTCCTCTGTGCCCTCTGGTGGTAGCCCCTCCAATTGTTAGCTTTCTTGTGAGGCATGTGATAAGCTCCTTAGGGCATGTGATAGCTTCCTTTCATTGTTCTGCAAGATCAAAACTGTCTTCAGGTTAATACTTCTATGTTATTTACATTTTCCAGTATGCTGATATTTTCAGTGTTGGTGCAAAAGTAGTGATGGGCCAAACTGTCAGTGCCTCAGAAGTGGCCCTAAAACAGTGCTACTTGTCCTGGTAGTCTCCTTACAACAAACCAAACTGAAGTAGACTTCAATTCCGATGAAGAATGCTCTGACTGAAACAGCAAAAGTGACTAAAAATGTACTAAATATTGACCTTTGACAATATGCCTTTTGACTATTTCGTGTGGAACAAAATGATATGAATTCATTACTGTCTCTGTATATTGGAATGTAGTTGTTGCTCCCAAAAGACCTCTCTGGTTGTTTGAGTTGCAAGCTGAACTGCTACTTATTTTCATGAAACATCACTTTTGCTTGAAAACCATCCTCGACTAATCAACTCTGGTTATTCAGACTTGGCAGCTACTTGCTTGCAAATGAGTGGAATAGGGCTTGCCACTTCAAGGAAAACAACGGACAGCATTTGTTGTCAGTGATAAAATTTTAGCTTCCAAAAAAAAATTAAAAATTCGAAAGAATCATCTCTACCACTGTGTATTTAAAAGCTTTCCAGTACTGACAAACTTTCCCAGGTTGCTGGGTGCTAAGATTAACAGTGGCATTAACAAATGCCACAGTTTGAAATTGCATATTGAAATTTGTCAACATGTGGAACATCTGCATAGAATCCATTTTTAAAGTTACTTATGTTACAGAATCATGTGAAAAGTCTATTCACGTGTATGATTGGACAATTGACTTTTAAAATCACAGGGTATGGAAGTATACCACTAAGGTTGTTAAATAGCCCTCCATGTGGCATGGTGTGTGTGTGTGTGTGTGTGTGTGTGTGTGTGTGTGACCATGCATTCATACATGGAGGCCAGTGGAAGATATGGGGATGTCTTCCTCAGTTACTGTCACTTTTCCCCTCTTTCTTTGAAGCAGAATCTCTCACTGAACCTGAAATCCGCCATTTCAGCTAGTCTGTCTGGCCAGTGAGGCCCTGAGATCATCTGTCTGTGTCTGCCCTTTATTGGTGTGGTTACGGACACCCACAGTGCCTGACTTCTAAATGCTTACTGGGGATCTGAACCCAGGCACTTCACTTTACCCACTGAATTATTTATCCAGCCCATACTCCTTTTTGCAATTACATACCTGCAAGAGGTCAAATCTCCAATAAAACCAATATATTGCAAGGGATTGAAATACAGAAACAGATGTAAGACTCTCACTATCTTCTAAGTTAGAGATCTGTAAAAACTAAAACAAGGCCACTCACTGATTTTTTTGTTTGTTTTGTTTCAGAAGACGATTATTTGTTCATAAAAATGTTACTTGCAGAACACGTATGGTTTCATTGTTATTTTAAATGAATCCATCATTACATAAAGATCAGATTTAATTTCAAAAACAGTAAATGTCAACAATTATAACCCACATAAGCAAATGGTATTTGCTCTCATCCATCCACATGTAAGGATACAAAATTATGCTGAGACAGCTCTGCTTTATAATTACCAACTCAGAGATTTGCTGTTTCGTTTTGCTTTAGACCAGTAAAACCTGAATCATCTGGGATCTTATTAGAAACGTAGAAGCTCCTCTAGTCCCACTACTTGAGACATGCACTTTAATAAGGTCCTCAGGCAATTCAGAGGAAGACTAAAGGTTGGGGAACACTGTATCCCCCTGTCCACCCTATAGGTCCTGATGCTTCCCTCTCCCTCACTTACCACTATTCTACGTGTGCTTCAAGTCTCTGCCTTGTTCTAGTGGTCATAGTTGTTCAAGCCTAAGGACCTTCTTCCTTAATGCCTCTTTGGCCTGAGGAAACCTTCACTCTTACCAATGTGGCAAGCAGGTCTGGCCACTGCCACCTCTCTTTACTGTCAAGTGAAGCTGGGCTGTTTAAACATCTATCTTGTCCTTCCCTGTTACGTATCTCTAGGCAAAAACAGACATTGTCTTTTATGGTCACAGAATACTCCAAATCCCCCAGAACTCACTAATCATTCTCTGATATTTTCACGAAGGGGCATGCGAGGATTCTGGTCCTCTGCGAGAAGCTATCTGGGGAGATGGGGAACTGCATCTTCTTTTTATTCTTGTTTTCTTTCTTTTCTCCTCATCCCACTTCATTTTTTTCTTATTTTGCAGCAGCCTTATTGAGATGCTGTTACCGCCCCAGGAGATCTCCCACTTCAAGTATGCAGTTCAGTGGCTTTTAATACAGTCATGCAGTCCTGTGACTCTCGCCACAATTCTGTCTGCTACATTTTTATCTGTCTCAAAAGAAACCATGATAAGGTGCAGAGGAACACTTCAGTAACCCCAGCACTTGGGAAGACTGAGGCAGGAGGATTGTGAGTTTGAGGCCACCTTGTATTACATATCGAGACTCTGTCTCAAACCCTCGCCAAACAAACCACAAAAGATAACACATCAACAATGACAACAACAAGAGAGAATCCTATGCTGCTCAACTGTCATCCATGTTCTCTTGCAACCAATCCTGGGTCTCCTAGCTTCAGCTGTCTGGTTGGAACAGTTCAGAGTATTTGTGGGAGTCTCAATTGAGGGACTGGCTAGGTCAGATTGGCCTGCGAGTGTGTCTGTGGCTCATTTTCTTGATGGCTAACGGATGTAGCAGGGCTCAGCTTCACAGTGGACAGTGCTACCCCTAGACAGGAGATCCTGGGTTATAGAAGAATTCTGGGTGTCAGGAGCCAGAGCAAGCCAGTTAGTAGCATTCCTTCACGGTTCCTGGCTCTGCTCCAGGTTGACTCCCTGCCCTGACTTTCCTTAGCGATTGATTGTGACTTGGAAGCATAATTCAAATAAATCCCCTTCCCTCTAAATTGATTTTGGTCATGGTAGTTAATCCTGCAACAGAAAGCAAACTAGGACTTGTGGATACTGAACCAGCCTACCCTCACGTAGTATAGTGCTTTCAAAGTTCGTCACTTCATTTTCGTGGCTGGGTCTTATCCCACTATGAGGTAGAATGTATTTTATTCATTCATTTGTCTGTTGTTGGATATTTGAGTTGTTTCTACATTTGTGGTGGTGCTGGGGACAGAATCCAAGGCCATACTCATCCCAGTGAAGTGTTCTATGATGGAACTACACTCTCAGTCCTTGGCTTCTACGTTTTTGCTGTTCTGAATACAAAGCTGCCGTGAATATTCACTGGCATGTTTTTATATGGGCATTTGGTCCCAGTTCTCTTGGGTATATACCCAGGGGTGGAACTGATGCATCCTATAGTAACTCTTTGACCTTCTGAGGAATGGTCAGACTGTTTTCTGAAACAGCTGCTCCGTTTGAGATTCTACCTGCAGTGTATAAGGCTCCGGGTTCCCCACAGTCCCCACCATTTGTGGCTATTTGTTTTTTTCTGATTATAGCAATACTTTGCAGAGTGATAGCTTACGGTGGTTTACAGTCCACACTTATGACAGACCTTGCTCAAGGGTGCAGAAAGGGAGGCACTCTTAATTAATTCTTTTCCAGGAGGCAGGGGTGGAGTTTCCTGCTCAATGCATGATAATAATGGATTGCTGTACTATTCTTATACCTTCTTCTCCAGAATTCAGTTTAGAGGTTGGCAGGAATCATGCCTCCTCAGCTCCCAGGTATGATGAATGACAGGGGTGGAACCTGTTTGTGGGATGTCTGATCTTAGTTGTTCATGTCTCTCTCTTTAGTGTGTGTGTGTGTGTGTGTGTGTGTGTGTGTGTGTGTGTGTGTCCACATTTGTCCTTGCATGCTGGTATGTGTAGAGGCCAGAGGTTAGTGTCAGGTGACTCCCTAAAAGCTCTCCACCATGGTTTTTGAGATAGGACCTCTTACTAAAGCTGGAAATCAGCAATTTGTCTAAGTTGCTTGGCCTGCTGTCCCCAGGGATCCTCCTGTTTCTTTCTTTCTAGCCCCAGGATTATATTCAGTGTACATGCAAAGCCTTCTCCCCACCCCCCTCATGGCTCTCTTTAGAGTGTAGAGCTACATGTGGCTTCTCTGATCTCAGTTTTAGGCCCAAGGTATCATTCTGCATTTTCTAATTTGTTAAAGAACAAATAGAAACCTCTAAAAATGTCATCAGAACTTTAACCCCCTAAATAATCTAGGCTTGATGAAAAAAATGACGTCTTTCCATTTATTTTTTGCTACCTCACAATAAGGATGGGGTTAGTTTGACTGTTTGGTCCTAATCGTGCACTCCCAGTGGCAGTGGAAGCAGTATAGAAAGGTCAGAATGCATTTGGTTAAGAGGACTTGAAGCCAGAGATAAGTGGGGTGATCGTAAGAGAGCCACAAACGGCTACAAATGGATTTATGTCTTTTGACACTGAAAAACGATAATCAGAGCGAATTTAGACAAAGACTGGGAAATGCCCTAATTTCCCCAAAGCTCTAACCTCAAGCTGGAAATATAATACTCTCAAAATTCTAGAATGAATTATTAAGTGGAGGGAGCTTATAAGCCTTTGCAAAGGGAAGAGGATTTGGAGGCTCAGTGTGGAGTCACTAAGTTATTGCTACCCGAACAGAGTTGCCTTCCTGGCACACTAGAGGCCTTTTCTGGCACCAAGACTCTACAAGTCGATTTTAGTCAGGCTTATCACAATCTTCTTCCTGGGGGCCCTAAAGCGGGACTTTACATACTTCTTTTTCTTGTAAACAAAGAGGAATAGGGAAGAATCAGCTTCTTGAAAAGATGGAGAATTATTGACTATAAAAAACAGTGGAGGATGTGTGTATGGTTGAACAATTCTATCAAGAAAGTGCTAATTGAGGGTTAAACCAGGAGATATGTAGTGATAATGGTAATGATTATAATTATAGTGATGTTCATAATACCAGCGGATACTTTTGAGTTCTTCCTATGTCCCAGATACTTCTAGAAATGCATTACACCCCCATACATACCCACAGCCCCCCATCCACACATACTGATTTATTTAATCTATACAGTTCCCCTACAAGGCAGAGAATATTGCTATGGTCACTCTCCATATGTAGAAAGTGAGCAATTGTATTATTGGTTCAAGGCAGCTAGGACTTGAACTCAGAACTTACTCTCTTAATAAGCCTGCATAGTCCTCATATGCTGGAGAAGAGCTTTAAGCGTTGACTGGAGAAACTCGGGCTTGAGGAAACTGTCTTTTTTTTTTTCCTTTTCTCTCAGTGGGTCACCTCCTGGGTTTGTGCTTCTGTAAGGATTGGGGTGTGAGTGGTCTGATAGGGGATGCAGCTCTTGAGGCTTGGCTTTGCAGTTTGTTCTGCAGCCTAGGATATTCTTGCCTTCTTCCATGGGAAGATACGCTGAGATGCTGGGAAACCTGGAATTGTGCAATCAGAGAACAAGTAGGCACATATGAATTTAGGCTCTCAAAGAGTTCTTGTTTCTTAAAATGTACCTCAAATTGTGGAGTGAAATATTATGAGTCCTGTTTGAAGGATACGAAGTATTTGCCTGCAGTTGGGAATATTTTTTTTTTTTTTAGTGATTTTCAGTTTTTTAATTGGCTTCATAAATCCAAAGGAAACTGGGCAACAGAACTCCTCAGCCATTGCAAATACATCACCATGGTTTGGTCATACACCTTCCAGTAAAAAAGTACAATATAAATAAACATCACCTAGAATCTCCCGCTGTCTGCACTGACACTGGGCACACAGCATGGAGGTGTGCAGGCTGGACTCAGGCAACCCTGCTGCTAACTGGTATCCAGCCATGCTTCACTGAGAAATATTATATGGAGATGGAGAAACCACAGCTTGCTCAACTTCCAAAAAGATCGTAGATTCAGAGTCCGCTTGCTTGCTCTCAGAGAACTAAGTGGAGGCTCCCGAGAGAAGAGGCAGTACAGCCAGCGCTCCTCCTGTCACACACAACAGTAAAGACAGCTGACACAAGTGTCTGATCTGAAACCTCACACTCACAGGGCTCTGCCTGTCCCTGTGGCTCAGGTACTTGGAAAACATTAAACAAAACAAAACAGAACAACAAGGACAGCTCTTCTTTAAAAAGCCTACTAAAGAGAAGGCGTGGTGTCAGCAGCAGTCGGGCTGCTGGCAGGGAGAGGGAGTGCAGGATCTGTTCTCTGTACATGACTGTCGCTAGACTGCAGCCACTCTTTGTAGCTGTCCTCGCTGTCACTGTCATACTGGCCCTAGGCTCCGGTTACCAACTGTCACTCTGTAGCCCCCTCTCCTTGCCTTACAGTGGCTGTCCCCCAAAGCTTCAGTCTCCTCTACACCTAGAGACTGGCAGAGCCACCTCAGTCCCCAAACCGTCCACATACCGCCATATCTTGTCCTTAGCATCAGTAATATTCTCAAAGGTGACAAACCCAATTCCCCAGATGCCTGGGTTTCTCGTTTTCGATCACCAATGAAGAGATATGTCGTATCTTGAAACCTTCCGTCAGTGCTCTTTTTTTTTTTTTCAATGCACACTTGTTTATTACAGTAAAACCAGGCAATGACTGACAGCACACTGCTTATGGAACACTGGTAAACTTGACTTACAGGATGCCTAGCCCGGACAGCTACAGTTTGTCCCAGAAAGACCAATGGCCACAGGAGCCACACTTCAGACCTGATAGTTGCTGCTTCAACAGGTGGGTTCACATATATGCTCACCCCCCCACAAAAAACCCAAACCCAAAAAAACCCTTGCAACACAACAAATTGCCTTTATTTCGGTATGCATCCATATTTCAACATTTAGTGGTCCTGAACAGAGTGAGGAACATGGCCAACGAGACAGGAGGCTAGGCCCACTGAAAACTCGTGACACGGAGCTCCTCCAGGTCCCTGCCGAGGGTCTGAGGAGCAGCAACACTGAAAGCTGAGTCCACAGGGTCAGGGCCTCTGTTCCAGCTGTCAGGCTCCACATCAGACTGGATGGGTGGCCAGGGAGCCCTGTCCAAACCTCTTCAGTTTGTAAAAGCAAAGCGATTATGAGAAAAGGAACCGACACAGAACCCCGCGCGCTTAGGACTCTCCGCATGGCCTTTCTCTAGGCAGAATCACCAAGGACCCTGAACACTGGCAGGTTTGTTGCCTCGTGACTGCTCTGTTCACCTCGAGACCTGAGCTCAAAGTGCATCGGCTGATGGTGGCAGCAGGGCTGAGGACCCAGCACCCCTTCCCAGGCTGGTGGCAAGTGAATGTGTGGTCCAGAGCTAAGTGAGGGAGGCCAGGCTCTTCCAACCTCATCTGATGGCTTCTGGCCACAGCAAGTGTTGGGTGGTGATGGGCAACAAGGGAATTGAGGAGGGGAAAAGCAGCACCCCTTGATAAAGGTGGGGATACGGGAAGCCCTGAATTCCTCACCCACGGCCGATTTCAGAGGGAGGGGAGGGTTACAATCTAAGCCTTAGCCAAGGGCGGGAGTGGAGGAATGGGGGAGACAATGGCTTGGACGGGGCATCACTTAAGACTTAAGGAAGCAGGGGTACAGCCAAAGCACCCCAAGCCCAGCAGTAGTCCCACGGCTGCTACCTGAAGCCTTCCCATCTAGTCTAAGGGCCACCACACAGCTGTGGCAGGAGGGCGGGGCGGGCAAAGGCAGACCCAGGCCATGTGTCAGCAGCAGGTGATTGTGTGATGTGTCTGTTCACAGTTGCGTTAGCTGTGCCCACCGCTCCCAAAGGAAATTGATTTCAACACACCTTCTTGATCCCAGAAGTTCAACTAGGCAGCCAGCGGTTACACTTGACAGAAGATGTTACACAGCACAACTCAGGTATTTCAAATGGACAG
>NC_022026.1:50531656-50535450 GCF_000317375.1 Microtus ochrogaster
GGCCCCAGCCTAAGAGGCAAGTCTGCTAATGAGAGTTTAATTTTCATTATGCCGTCCTACCTAATATAAAACAAACTTTCTAAACTGTTTCCCACATTCATCACATTAAAAATGTCTTTCTTGAAAAATCTTTTTGATATGAATTAAGTATCTTTCAGATCCGTCATTCAATTGTGGTTTCTCTCCAACCCCAGTTACATGATGTTGAGTATGGGACACGCCGCTGCCAGCTTTACCACATTCATCACACTTGAATGGTTTGTTCCCAGTGTGAATTCGCTGGTGCAGAATGAGATTGGAGCTGTGGGTAAAGGACCGCCCACACGGGCCACATTCGTAAGGCTTCTCCCCGGTGTGACTTCTGCGATGGCGACTCAGGTCTGAGTTATATTTAAATGTTTTATTGCATATGTCACATGTAAAGACTCTCTGTCCTGTTTTACTTCTTTGAATTGTAACAACACTTGGGCTTGGACTCAAGTGTCTATCAAAAGCAGGTGTCTGGGCATTTTCTGAAAGTTCTTTCCTACACACTGGAGAGTCCTCTCTAGCAGCTCTCTTCAGACTCTGAGGAGAACTTCCTTGGTTCTCTTCTTCCTGACCTTTATGGTCGCAAGCTTCCTGGGATTCAGGTGTGTGTGAATTAGCCCTTGGGAATTTCTGTGATACTAATTCTGGTGTTTTTACTTCTTCAGAACATTTCTGGTTTAAAATGGATAGCTCCTTCTCAGTCTCAATCTCAGAATCTTGCTGGCCAGTCTTCCCGAGGGTGACCTCTCAGGGATCCCTACTTCCCGATCTCGCAGATGGGTCTAGTTGCCGATGATCATCCCAGCGGGGCCTCCAATTGTAACACCCGATTTGGCGTTACACCCTCGGTACAGTTTGCGTGCCACTGTACCGAACGCGAGTCGGGCAAGGGCCTGGAGATTGAAAAGAACACACAGAGAGACCAGGGTCATTCGAAAGGAGATCAACCGAATGCCCCTGCAGTTGGGAATATTTTATAGTCTTTGAGTTTCTGAATTCCACTTAGAAAGGCCCCATTGCATTAGTGCCTGGGTAGGCTGTCGGGGAAACTACATTTTTCTTAGCTGCCTCCTCCTTTGTCCATTGTCTGTGTGTGCATGTGTGTATTTGTGTGTGTGTGTGTGTGTGTGTGTGTGTGTGTGTGTGTGTGTGTATTTCACAGGCTGGTTACCATATCCATTCAGCTCTTACGTGGGTTCTGGATATCTAATTTCCAGTTCAAATGCGTGCACAGCAAGTGCTTTCCCTGCTGGGCCATCTTCTCAGCCTTACTTCTTTCAGATTTTAATATTCATTGAACATCCCAGGATCTTGTTAAGTTGCAGATTCTGATCTTGTAGGTCTGAGAAGAGGCCAGAGAGTCCACAATTTTAACAAACTCTCAGCAGATGCTGCTAACTGTGGTCCACGGACCCACTTGAAGCCATGCCATTCTCTAGCACCCTTCAGAGTTGCTGAGACCACTGTTAACACACAAATGCTTAGCAGCTCCTAATTTGATCTTGGAATGTATCTTCTTCAAGAAAAGATGTACCATATAGGCATAGATAGGTATATCTATGTACATTATAATTATAGAAAGCGTTGTAAAGATGGGGCATAGAAGGGAACAGGAGAAGGGCAGGGAGGGGAACTGGAGTTGGTATTTAAACTGAAAAACATTTTTAAATAAAATTAAAGTGCAAGGCATGCTCAGGGGTGTAGGAGAAAGGGTATTTTATTTCTAACTCAAAGGAAGATTTGATTGACTTTCTGAGTTTAATTTTCTGACAGTCCAAAGAAAACAGGAAACATTGGAAGAATCAAAACATTGCTACTGCATAGATGGTCAACACAGGACTCCATTTTCATGACAGAGATGAAAAAATACCATGGCAGACATCACTGCTTACATGATGACTCACTGCTGAGGAAAACCTACAGAGATGTCAATGGAAATTTATGAGACGCTCCTTTATCACCAATACCATTGTCATCATGTGTCACTTGGGAAGGGGTTTTGCTGTTGTTTGGTTTGGTTTGGTTTTAGTCAAGACAGTCTATTCTTTTGACTTCTCGGTTATTTTTTGTTCTTACCTGTAAATATTTATAACATAGAATCTAAGTCAGGTTTTCATACTTTTTTCCTTAGACAAGTTGTAAATGTTTTCTTTTTCCAAATTCTGCAGAACTATCTCTTTATGTCCTCTAAAATGAGTCAGTGAATTTCATTACTTCTCAAGAACAAGAAAAACTGAATAGGAATTTTAGGCACCTTAAAGCCAGCAGAAATGTACCTGAAATAAAGTCCTATGTCCTATGAAAACTGACAGAGGAGGAAAGGACATAGCATCAACACAAAGCACGAATCTATTTATTCTCCATTTCTAAATGGTTTTTTAACCAAACCCATTTCGTCTATTCTATTATTATTTCTTTGCAGTAGTGAAGACGAAACCCATAACCTTGCATACTCTAGAGAAGGGCTTTACCATTGAACTCTAGACCTCTAGCCTAGTGGTTCTTAGCCTTCCTAATGTTGAAACCCTTTAAAACAGTTACATTGTAGTGATCCCCACCATAAAATTATTTCATCACTATTTCATAACTGTCATTTGGCTACTGCTATGAATTGTAATATAAATATATGATATACAGGATATTTTATATGCATCCCCTGTGGGAGTCACAACCCCCAGACTAAGAACTGTTGCAAGTCCCTAGCAAGCCCATTTTAGGGTGAGTGTAGAAGGTAAATTTAGAGTATAGAGCCATAGTGTTTGAGACTCTCTCTTCTTGAGTTTGATATTATTTATTTTTAGATTCATGATTAGTGTGCAAGGGTATTGCCGTATATCTGAGGTTTCATTAATCTAGTTGCTTTGGGTTTCCTATCAGTGTCTTAATGAGTTCACATCTGGACATCAATTATAGCTGCAGGAAATTAGCAACACATAAAAGCAGCAAAATCTGAGACCCAGATACAATAGTCACCCCCTGAAAAACAGTGTTATTTTTTAATATCCCCTTTGCCTTATGAAACAGATTTCTGCTCTGGTGTAGAGATTTCTCTAAAAGGTCAGTTCTGATACTGGAAGGGAACATTTAATAAAAAATCGTATGTAAAAAGATAATGCAGAGATTACATCAAGTGATAACCTTTATTCTCTGACATAACCAACCATTACCCAGAATATTAAAATGCAAGGCTATTGTGTGTTGAGTCATATTTTGAGAATTATGTGAGCTGTAATATGGAATATTACAATGCAAAAACAGTGTGTTCTATTTAGAGAATTGCTATCATCCATGGAAAAACTTTCTATATTATTTAAGCTTGCAAAAGCCCTTTGTAGCTTGGCTGAGGAGTTCCTGCAGCAGCCTTGTTTCAGTCAAGGCAATGCATCTATTAGCCATTATTCATACTGTTGGCTAAACTATCATTGAATTTTAAAATATATCTCATTTATGTTCAACCGTATCATGTTTAATTTTAGAAGAAAAGATAAATGGAGCAAACAAGTTTGGTTTGTAATGATAATTGTTTGTATATGTCTACTTTGTATTAAGTTATTATGAAACAGGATTAATAATCTAGAATCTGCATTAATATTCAAGGGACAATGATAATTATAGAAATATGTAATAGACATTAATGTTATATGTCATCAAGGCCAGCTGGACAATGACTGAGAAAGCATGGGATAAAACCGGACTCTCTGAACATGGCGAACAATGAGGGCTGATGAGAAGCCAAGGACAATGGCACGGGGTTTTGATCCTAC
>NC_022026.1:50536660-50573597 GCF_000317375.1 Microtus ochrogaster
CCCTTTCTCCACACCCTCTCCAGCAAAGGCTATCATTGGTGTTTTTCATTTTAGCCATTCTGACTGGTGTAAGATGGTATCTTAAAGTTGTCTTGTATAATCAAACTTTTGAAGAAAAAAAAAGAAATTTGATGTTCTGTGGGATGACAGGTGACAGTTCATACTTGATTGTGTTGTTATTATTATGTAAATGGTAGTTTATGATGGTGCATGACCCCAGGCCTCTTCCTTAGGGCTGATTGCTTTAGTTTTTCCAATCATTCATTGCTACTTCATAGAGTCATGTCTGGCCCTTCCCTTTTGAGATCAGGGCCTTTCCCAAATCTCACATTAATTATAGTAGTTACCAGAACGTGTGTGCTTTGGTGGTAGATGCTTCTAGGTCTGACTTCAGCTCAGCTACTTCTTAGGTATGTGCTTGATACCTGGAATAATAGTACTTCTTTATCAGCATGGGTGTGCAAATCAAGTAAGTGTTTGTGGGTATACAATAGACTTAAATTCAACCCTACCACTTCCTTACCCCCTGACCCCCATTTCTTCCTACTTGGCAAAGTCAAGTTTATTTTCCCCATCTTCTCCCCAGAGTTTCCATTGGTGGGTGAAGCATAGTCAGAGTCTTGAAATAGCTGCTACAGAAATCTGTAATTAGGCCTTTGGTGGGACACTATGAGTACTTCCAGAAGCTACACATTTCAGAAACTAGATAGTGAGTTCTGCTAAGGAAGGCACCATGCACAGTTCACCCTAAACACAATTCCGACATCTGCCATAGCAGGCACGGAGTAAATGTTGACAGAATTAATACACTGTTACCTTCTGCCACCAGGGTTCCTGCATTGAGCCGGAGGAGAGATGAGTGAAGATTTCAGTAGTGTAAATACAGACTTTGGCGGGGGGGAGGCGTAACTTACTTTTGTGTTTGTTAGTGTTTTTCTTGCTTTGAAGAGAAAAAGCAACTCTCTCTCTCTCTCTCTCTCTCTCTCTCTCTCTCTCTCTCTCTCATTCAAGTATGGTTTATTTCAGTGAAAATGAAGATAATATAAATATCCAATAAACAGGAATCAATTAAATAAATTGTGGCTATTAGTCGAGTTGAATATTCAGCAATAAAAAGACAAAAGCATGAGCAAACAATATATACAATATGAAAGTGTTTAAAAGCATATATTTCAAGCACCTACCATGCTGAAATTAACATGTGACCCAAATGTCTGCACTCTTAAAATGTCAAAAAATACTGTAAGATCATGGTTTTTAAGTTTAAGTAAGAGTCCATACTACATTATATGGATAACCCAGCTTTCTACTCAGTACCTCAGGGATTATCAAGAGACTGGCATTTTTCTCCTCCTACAAGCTTTTCAATACTTGCTCTTATGTTCTGAAAACAGCTCATCTTTCTTGTCCCTGTGGAATGTTTCTGTCTTCCTTGCCTAGTGCAGACTATGTGATTGCAGCTTCAGTATATGAGCCCCTATGAACGGTGCTTAGTTGATTCTGTGGGCTGTGTTCTCCTGGTGTCCTTGACCCCTCTTGCTTCCGCCATCCTTCCTCCTCCTCTCTTCATCAGGGTTCCCTGAGTTCCACCTAATGTTAGCTGTGTCTGCATCTGCTCCAAAGCACAGCAACTCTTATAAAGGAAACATTTGATTGGGCATGGCTTATAGTTCAAGGTTTAGTCCATTATCATCATGATGGGAAAGAAGCATGGAAGTACACAGGCAGACATGTTATTAGAGAAGGAGCCAAGAGTTCTACATCTGGATAAACAGGTAGCAGAAAGAGAGATAGTGACAGCGGACCTGGTTTGAGTACTTGAAACCTCAAAGACCACCCCTAGTGACACACTTCCTCCAATAAGACCACACTTATTCTGGCAAGGCCTAGGGGGGTGCATTTTCATTCAAAACACCACAAGTGTAGGTGGAGGCTTTTTATTCATTTCCTGGCTGCCCAGACCTGAAATAATCACACAGAAACTATCTTAATTACAATCCTGTTTGGCCAATAGCTTAAGGGCATTTCTAGCTAGTTCCTACATCTTAAATTAACCCATTTTTATTATTTTGTATATTACCACGAGGTTCATGGTTTACCAGCAAGGTTTCAGGGTATGTGTCTCTTTTGGCAGGTACATAGCATCTCCCTGTCAGGCTTCTTTCTCCCAGCATTCACTTTAGGTTTCCTACTTATCTCTCTTCTGCCCTGCTACAAGCCAAAGCAGTTTCTTTATTAACGAATGATAATATAACATATTCACAGCATACAGAAGGGAATCCCACATCACCCCAGGATTTAAAGTATTTTATTTGTGAATTGTGTAAGTGTGTTTTCATATTTGCTGTTTAATTTCAGACAAGATTTTACTCCAATTTTCCCTCAGCAGAACCTTGTAGTAATTTTCTTAATATGAATATAAGTTTGGCTCTATCTTTTAGGGCTGGCCAACTGACTTCAGGGTAAAAATTAATCTTCTTCATGGAATATTCCCAGTGCTCCTTGGATGTCATCATCAGAGCCCTGTAAGTCCCACAGTGCATTTCTGTTCTCTATTTTAAATATAAAATTTAAATTTATCTTTGAGAATTTCATACATGTATACAATGTATTTTGTTTGTATCAATTTCTCTATGCCCTTCTACTCCTCCAGAAACTTCTCCCATGTTATCTTCTCAATTTCTTGTCTGCTTTGCATGTGAGTGTTTTGCCTGCATGTATTTCTGTGCCCTGTGCATGCCTGGTGCCTATGAAGGCCAGAAGATGGTGTTGGGTTCCCTGTAACTGCAGTTATAGATAGTTGGAAGTCACCATGTGGGTGCTGGGAATTGAACCTAGGGCCTCTATAAGAGTAACCTGTTTTCTTATCTGCTGAACCATGTCTTTAGCCCCTCACTTTGTAACTTACAGAGTCTTGTTAGTTGTTGGAGAAAGGCCCACTTTGTTGGTTCCCCACCACCCAGCTAGCTTAGCCCTGAAATAATCACACAGAAACTGTATTAATTAAAATGTTGCTTGGCCCATTAGCTCTAGCTTCTAATTGGTTAACTCTTACATATTAATTTAACCCATCTCCATTAATCTGTGTATCGCCATGTGGCAGTGGCTTACCGGCAAAGTTTTG
Source organism: Microtus ochrogaster (assembly GCF_000317375.1). Taxonomy (NCBI): domain Eukaryota; kingdom Metazoa; phylum Chordata; class Mammalia; order Rodentia; family Cricetidae; genus Microtus; species Microtus ochrogaster. The sequence goes on from NC_022026.1 coordinate 50,539,785, forward strand.
GCATGTCTTACTCTGGTGGTGGCTCCATGGCATCTCTCTCTCTCTACCTTCCTTCTACCAGCATTCAGTCCAGTTTTCCCCACCTACCTAAGTTCTGCCTTGCTATAGGTTCAAAGCAGTTTCTTTATTCATTAACCAATAAAATCAGCACATAGACAGAAGGACCTCCCATACCGGTTAGTACCACCCATATGTACATAGGTATAAACACAGCCATTGGAGCATGAGAAAGCTATTAGAGTCTACAACCTGAAGAAAAACTACTCCCTTCCCTAGTGGTTAACCAACTACAAGAGATCTTCAGTTAAGTTCATTGTGAACTCCCCATTCCTACTGGAATATTGTCTTGATCTTGTATAGGCAACCATACCTGCTAGGAGTTTGTCAGAGCAATGACCTTGTCACGTTCAGAAGACACAGTTTCACAGCATTCTCCCCAAACCCTTGGTCCTTAAAATCTCTTTGCCACTTCCTCTGCAATGTTCCCTGAGTCTTAGGAGGGAGTGGACAACATTTTTAGAGAGACTTAAAATTACTCAAAGTACAAAGAATAGGTTAGTATGGAGTTCTCAATTAAGTAGTTTTGGATGAGATTTTATGTTTATTTAGGAAAATAATGTTTATTTAACAAAATAATAGTAATAGGTTCTCCCCTAGGACTATGAGGTCCACAGTTGTGGATTCTTGTGTGTTCTCTATTTATGTCACAATCTCGATCTCAGATATGCCTGTTTGCCTACTTTATGATTGTCATTCATTCTTATGCATTAATTCAAAGTTATATCTTCTTATGAAAGCATTTGCTGCCCTTGCAGGCTAGATTCCTTAAGAAACTAGCTCATTGTGGGTAAATTGCTACCAGAGTTAGATGATAACTTTCAAAAGTCAGTTTTCTCCTTCTACCATGTGCATCCAGGGGATGGAACTCAGGTCTTCAGGATTAGTGGCATATGCCTTTACCCACTGAGCAATTTTGCGATATTTAATAATTTAAATATTGGTTGTTTTGAATTTCTAGATTTGGAGTGCTTTTTTACTCAGTAGTAGATAATCATAATATTTTAAAATTGTTTTTATTGAGCTATATATTTTTCTGTTTCCCTCCCCTTCTACCCTGTCTCATGTTCCCCATGCTCCCAATTTACTTAGGAGATCCTGTCTTTTTCCACTTCCCATGTAGATTAGATTCATGTATGTCTCTCTTAGGGTTTCCTTTGTTGTCTAGGCTCTCTGGGACTGTGAGCTGTAGATTTTTTTCTTTGCTTCATGTCTAAAAACCACTTATGAGTGAGGACATATGATATTTGTCTTTCTGGATCTGGGTTACCTCACTCAATATAATGTTTTCTGGATCTACCCATTTGCCTGTAAATTTCAAGATGTCATTATTTTTTTCCACTTCATAGTACTCCATTGTGTAAATGTACCACATTTTCCTTATCCATTCTTTGGTCAAGGGGCATTTAGGTTGTTTCCAGGTTCTGGCTATGACAATGTTGCTATGAACATAGTTGAGCACATGTCCTTGTGGCACGATTGAGCATCCTTTGGATATATATATGTATATGTATATGTATATGTATATGTATATGTATATGTGTATATATATATATATATATATATATCCAAAAGTGGTATTGCTGGGTCTTGAAGAAGGTTGTTTCCTAATTTTCTGAGAAATCACCACACTGACATCCAAAGGGATTGTACCAGCTTGCATTCCCACCAGCAATGCAGAAGTGTTCCCCTTTCCCCACAACCTCTCCAACGTAAGTTTCCATCAGTGTTTTTTATCTTGGCCATTCTTACAGGTGTAAGATGGAATCTCAGAGTTGTTTTGATTTGCATTTTTCTGATGACTAAGGATGTTGAACATTTCCTTAAGTGTCTTTTAGCCATTTTAGATTTCTCTGTTAAGAGTTCTGTGTTTAGGTCTGTACTCCATTTTTTTCCCTTAGATTATATATTCTTTTGGTGACCAATTTCTTGAGTTCTTTGTATATTTTGGAGATCAGCCCTCTGTTCAATGTGGGGTTGGTGAAACTCTTTTCACATTCTGTAGGCTGCCATTTTGCCTTGTTGACCGTGTCCTTTGCTTTACAGAAGCTTTTCAGTTTCCAGAGGTCCCATTTATCAATTGTTTCTCTCAGTGTCTGTGCTGCTGGGGTTCTAACACTTCTAATCCTCGTACCTGTACCCTGGAACCTATGAACCTGCTGTGGCTAGGAAACCAGCAAAAGTCACCCCAGAAAAGATGGCTCCTGACTTATGGAAGCCCAATGTGGCATGGCTTATGACAATTAACATATGTAAACATGCATACATACACAGGTACATAATATACAAATACATATAAGACTTTAAAAAGGCAACGTTGGTTCTTGATTATTGGGTATTTCACAGACACTTATAAGAGTATGTAGAGAAAACAGTATACATATATTTTGAGAGCTCGTGTTTTTCTAACTGGTGGCGCAATGCTTGATTCATTCTACCATCTTGGAAGTAGTGAGAAAACTGACAGAATAAGGTCCAGCCCCCTCCCCCTATTGGCCATGTGATCAAGAACAAAAGCTTGACTGTTCACAGTGATTCTTCAACATTGTGGCCACTAGCAGCTCAGGCAAAAGTTTTATCTTTGAGAGTCACCCATTATCTTCAGCCTTAGTCCTTGCTGATAGGTGTGCCTAGCTTTCATGTCAATGCTATAGGAGTAGCTTCTGGGCCATAGGACCAGGCACTAGCCAATCTGATCACCTCTTGGGAAATCTGAATCAGGACACAGAGGTGCCAGCTGGTCAGTGTAGGACACTGGGAGTTTGCATAAGTAGTATCTGGAAGACTCTTTCTCACAAGGCAGAGACAGCTAGCCTCTAGGGTAGGATTGGTAATGGTATTCACATACAAATAAATGAATTAAGAGTCCATGTGACCTCTGAGAACAACCTACAGGTTGTTTAATTTTTTGAGCTCATTGCGTTGAGTTCTGAGAGCTCTCCATTTCCTTGAGCTAATTTGGGTCTATTTCTATTCCTTTCCTCAATGTTAGTTTACTGAGATGAATGCTAGAGCATTCTAGGTATGCCAAAAGGGTTTGTCGATAGTACTTCTTTCCTACTAGATGTTGATTCCTCTGCTCTGCTCTAGTGTGCTCTAGTCTAGTCTACTCTAGTTTATACTGCTCTCCTTTAATTTGCTTTATTCTATTATGTTCCAGTTTACTCTATTCTACTGTGCTCCACTGTGCTCTACTCTTTTCCACTCTATTTTCTGCTCAGCACTCTGTGTGGGTATGGTCTGAGTTCAGGGGTGGAAAAGAACATTTGAACTCTGCTCTTGTCTTAGTCAGAGTTCTCTAAAGGAAAAGAACTGATAGAATGAAATGTATATACAAGATTTTTTAGAGTGACATACAAGGCTTTGGTCCAAGTATTCCAACCATGACTGTCTCTTGTAGAAAAAAGGCCAAGGACCTGGGAGTTTGTTCAGTCCACGAGGCTAGATGCATGAGACTGGATGTCTCAGGAGTCCCCATCTGATGCTGAAGTCCCAGGGAGGTTCCAGAGAACTGCCAAACCGTGGTCAAGTTTTCAGGTTTTTGTCCATGCGGGAGTTCTGAAGAAGAAAGTCCTAACAGCAACAAAGGAATTCTTGGGACAGATGGCCGTGCCAGTGAGAGCGAGCAGGCAGAATGCACAGAAGTTCTTCTTCCATCTTCTTTTATGTGGGCTGCCGTCAGAATGTGTGACCCAAATTAGAGTGGATCTTCTGACCTGAAATGATCCAGATGTAGGGTGGGTCTTCCACCTCCAATAACCCAACAAAGAAAGATCCCCCACATGTGGAATTTAGCTAATTCCACATGTGGGCGAGTTAGCCATCATAGGTGTGTTCTAGAAGGAGGTGATTCATCTGCTTAGAGCACAATGTGCTCCCCTCTAATTGGCCTTAGAGATTACAGAGAAATCTATCTTCCTAAGAAAGTGTCTCAACCCATGGTTTTCAACCTTCTTAAGGCCACAGCCCTTTAATAGAGTTCCTCATGTTGTGGTGACCCCCAACCATAAAATTATTCCATTGTTACTTCACAACTGTGATTTTGCTACTATTATGAGTCATAAGGTAAATACTTTTGCCGATAGATATTTGCCAAGGGAGGTCACAACCCAAAGGTTGAGAACCAGTGGTCTAGATCATAATTGATAGGCTACTGGCATCAGATGATGGGGAGGAGTGCTGTGAAATACTGTCTTCAAAGTGTGCCATGGCCAGGGCACTCATCACGTCACTGCAGCTGTCCCTGCTTGCATAGGACCTGCATGAGACTGGGCCTGTGAACACTTAATCTTGGATGGAGAAGGCATTTGCGGAGCCGGGCACCTCCGCAGAGAACTATTGGCAGAATACGGCTGCTAGGGAAAGGGAAAGTAATGTCTATAATAATGTAGACAGCCACAGCTCCAATTGGCCCTGATTAAACTCACTGGATTTAAGGATCAAAACAAGACAGAAATGCTATTGGGACAGGGGACTTGGTAGGTATGGGGAAGGGTAATGGGAGGATGGGGTGGTGTGACCAAAAAGTATTATATAACATGTATGAAATTTTCCAGGAGAAATTAATTTAAAAACAATAAGAGTTTTGTTTTAGGGCCAGTCTTAAAATCTAGGACCATTTGCTGATATTGTTCTAATCCTCTTAATACAAATACAAATGGGTCACACTTACATGAGATGTAATGGGAAGGAGGATGCTTCTTTGAGATGTGGCTGTTGCTATAAAATTGGCAGCCTAAATTATTAAATTTTTGCAAAATGAAGTTAGACAGTTTACAAAGTCAGGAGTTTTGTAGGAAGCTACTAAACATATATTTTGTGATTTTTATCTGAGATAGTCCTGGGTTCTGATGTAGACATAGATGTTCATTCATAACTGTTGTGAATAAAATAAAATAAAAAGTCAATAATACTAGAAACATTTGTCTACAGCATTCATTTATACAGATAAATTCCAATTAGTTATGAGATTATAATACTGAATGGAAATGTGAAATCCTTAGGCAAATGTACAGGGAAAAAGAGATTTACGAAACAGCTGTCTACAGAGTAGGAAGAAGGCTGAGCAGCAGTTAAATCTATGATTGATCAGAAATCAGTAGTTAAAGCAGTAAAAATGGAAGCACTTGTTTGAAGCCAGGAAAACAATTTTGAGTAGGACATCTTCATAGTAAGTGCTGCGAATCTTTACCTTGAAGTTCAGTTGGAAGCACACATGGTGCCTTAGTTTGGGTTGCTGTGAATGCAGACTCAAAGACATAGATCTGAGTGGGAGGTAATCAGCAAGCAAGCAAGGATATGGAAGTTGGAGGCAAGAACGAGAAGGAAAGAGAGCCTTTAGGAGGGGAATTCATGAATAAGATACTGCCATGACCAACTGAGGCTCAAATCATCTGCAGAACAATAGGAGACAGTATAGAAAATACTTTATATTCTACCAAAGTCCAGGGACCTGGGGACTTACACTGGTCTCTCCCTGTTATTGGTATAGGGCTGTTTTGGGATATAGAAATAACCACATAGACAAAGACTAAGAATGCTCTGGATGACAGAGACATATGTCAGTGCTTATAGTTGAAAATAACTGGGCCACTAGAGGAATAGTAAATTCCAAGAGGATATAAACAGAGTTTTATGGATAGATAGCATCCTCTGAATGTTTATATATGTGGTCATCAGAGATGGTACAGGTAGAACCAAGCAGATACAAATTTTAATGATGGGAGACCCAGTAAATTCAGAGAAATGATTGAGAACCCCAGCATATATAGTTTCTGTATAGAAGATAAGAGACAAGCAAAGAAGGAGGCAATTGTCAGAGTACTGGGTTAGGATGTGGCAATAATTCTGAGTAGGAGTTCCTTATTTATGAGCTATATATGTCCCTGGCCAAATTACTAGACCTCTCCCTATATGTTTCCTCACATGTTACAGAGGATAACATCTGGCTCACTTGCTTACAGAATATAGAGAGAAGTAAATGACATAACTAATAGGAAGCTCACAGAACCTTTGGAAAACCGAGGAACTGTTATTAGGAATGAGATGCTGAGGGGCAAGTTAGGATGAACTTTTAATTCTAAGTAATTTTATGTGCTCAGCTAAGGGGCTTCAGATGGCATCTACTAATGTGAATACCAGCGTCAGGTGAGCAACTGAATTTGAACCCAGAGTTGCACACATCCAGCTGGGGTAATGAATATGTGGACAGAATTCAGAAACTGCTTCTGGCAGCAAGGTTCTCGTTATTGCTATTGTCACTGAGACCAGCAAACAATTGTGTACAGCATTGTTTGATAGGTAACAGCAGTCACCTAGGAGAACAGTGCTAAGGTGGAATAGGAGATGAAGTACTCAGATTCTAAAAACAAACAACAAAACCAAATTTGGAACTTATACTGAGTGAGGGCAACTAATCTATGAATATTTTTCTTTTAAATTATTCAAATAGATCAGCAATAACACTTCTTTCTTTTTAATATATGTATGCATGTATGTATGTGTTCAAGTATGTGACCATGTAGCCATGTCAAGGTCAGATGTCAATATCAAATATCATCTTCTATTGCTTTCCATTCTTTACTCATTTTAAACAGGCAGCATACCCATCTGGCTAGGCTTGCTGACTAGCAAGCCCCAGGGATTCTCCTGACTCTACCTCCCAATGTTGGGATTATAGTGTTGTACCAGCTTTTAAAAAATATTTTATTATTATTATTATTTTTACTGTGGGTACTGGGGATCTGGATTCAGGTCCTCATGCTTCGGCTATAAACACTTTACTGACTAAAATTTCTCCCCAGCCTACCAATTACATTTCTTAAACAAAGCATCTACGAGGCATGAGCTCTTCCATTAAGTATAGGTCAGGCTTTGGGTCCCCACAGGAGATTTACAGGTTGATCTAATCAGTCACACTTCCCTAGAAAATAATCTCTGAAGTGGCTCTTGCCAAATGTAACTGTTCCTGGTGTGGGAGTAAACTGTCATGTAGAGAAAATAAAAGGGTTGCCTTGACATCTTGGGGACGGCTGCCACTTTCACTTGTCCTTCGCCTCAAGGGGATTGTAAGAATGGTGTAATTTCCAGTGAATACTGTTTAGTGGAAGGCCTTTTGTGAGAGTTTCACAAAACATAAGGGCTTGACTGGCTGGTTCAGCCCATACACTGGCGCTTTCCGAATGTGGCGCAATAGTACTATTAAGAAAGCTAGTGAATGAACAAATAAGGGAGATAGCAGAGAGAAGGCAGTAACCACTTTATAAGAGTCAAATAAGATAAAAATATCATAGTGGGTCCATCTGGGAAGCCCCTAATTCTTGGAACAGGAAGGGCAGAACTTGCGTTTTCTAAATAACCTCTTAATGTAGGTATCTTCTTCCCTGCTTCTATAGCTGCCTTTCCCCCATCTCCACCCTTCCACTCCCCCAAGCTCTCCCCAGTCTTTCCCTTCTCTCTTCTCTCTCCCTCTCTCCCTTTCCCCCAATCCCACCCCCATGTTCCCAGCTATTTCCCCTGGCAATCTTGTTTGCTTCCAGTTTCCAAGAGGATCTATATATGTTTCTCTTTGGGTTCACCTTGTTATTTGGCTTCTCTAGGCTTGTGAACTATAGGCTTAATGTCCTTTGTTTATGGCTAGAGTCCACTAATGAGTGAGTACATACCATATTTATCTTTTTGGGTCTGGGTTATCACACTCAGGATAGTGTTTTCCATCCATTTGCATACAAAATTCAAGATGTCATTTTTTTTTTACCACTGAGTAGTACTCTAATGTGTATATATTCCACACTTTCTTTATCCATTCTTCCATTGAGGGGCATCTAGGTTGTTTCCAGGTTCTGGCTATTACAAATAATGCTGCTATGAACATTATGCTTTTGTAGTGTGATTGGGCATCTCTTGGGTATATTCCCAAGAGTGGTATTGCTGGATCCTGAGGTAGGTTGATTCCGAATTTCCTGAGAAACCGCCACACTGATTTCCAAAGTGGTTGCACAAGTTTGCATTCCCACCAGCAATGGATGAATGTTCCCCTTACTCCACATCCTCTCCAGCATAGGCTATCATTGGTGTTTTTGATTTTAGCCCTTCTGACAGGTGTAAGATGGTATCTCAGAGTTGTTTTGATTTGCATTTCGCTAAGGAGGTTGAACCTGACCTCAAGTGTCTTTTGGCCATTTGAGCTTTGTCTGATGAGAATTCTCTGTTCAGTTCAGTACCCCATTTTCTAATTGGGTTAATTAGAATTTTAATGTCTAGTTTCTTGAGTTCTTTATATATTTTGGAGATCAGACCTTTGTCTGATATAGGGTTGGTGAAGATCTTCTCCCAATCAGTAGGATGCCTTTATGTCTTAATGACAATGTCCTTTGCTTTACAGAAGCTTCTTAGTTTCAGGAGGTCCCATTTATTCCCTTTAAATAGAATTTTCCTCCACTTTGGCAGACCCTTCCCTTGCTTTATGCTCTCCTCTCTATTTGCCTGTTGTTTCCTCCTGGTTGTTAAAGTGCCATTGACACTTGACTTGGTTGAGAACAGACAAAAAGAAGACGGTAAACTTTGCCAAGTGATGAGACCACCACCTATTGTAATCAAAAGCCGAAACTCTGGGCATCTATGCTGAGCCTAGAAGAGACAAGAACTTCCAAATGACACCATTTCACTTGGCTCAAAACCAACGTTTTTCTGTTCTTTAGCAGTGCCTACATGCCTTCTAGAGCAACCTAATTCCAGCTTATTTTAGGTCTTTTCCTCCTCTACTCCCCCATCTGTGTACTTATAAGAATGCCTGATTGAAGCCAACCCAATTAGTCTTCATGTCTGGTTGTTCTAGAAATATGAGAATGGACCCCTATGCCCTTCTTCCATATCTGTTAGCTTACTCATTGTCTCCCAGAACTAGAGAAGTTTCCTCTGAGGTCACCTTCTCTTCATGCTAAAGAACTTATCCTTTCCTCAAAGATCGTCTCTATCTGCTCTTTCTTTTATTTCTGAGTGTTCTCTCAGAATGTGTCAAAATCTTTCTTCCACTTTTTCGGCCAAGCAATAGCATCTGAAATTTAGGAGGAAACAGTTACTGTGGCTATAGTGAGACTATAATGTGCCGGCTGCATTCTCTGGAGGTTTGATGTTGGGATTGTTAGTTATTAAAACTGTGTGAGGCTTTGTCCTTCATCTGACCTCGGCCTCCCTATCCAATTTGGTCTACTGTCTCAGTCCCCTTTGCTCTCTGTTCTCCAGCTTCCTGAATTATCTCCAGTGTCCTGAATTTTCCATAGCATCTGTTTCAGTTATGTTGTAAATAGTAGAACTCACTTAGGGTAGGTTAGTCACTGTAAGACATGAGCTCCAATATCTCCATAGGTTTTACCCAATAGAAACTTACACATCACACTCATGAAGCCTGTTCAAGTCTGTTTGTGTTGCTATAACAGAAAACCTGCGACTATGTAATTTCTTAATTTTTGAAACTAGGTAATTTGTAAAAAAAAAAAGCCAAAAATTTATTTTCTCACAGTTCTGGGAGTTGGCAAGCCCATGATCAACGAGCAAGCATCCGGTGAGGACCCGCTTGCTGTATCTTTCTGTGTCAGAAGGCAGAAGGGAAACAAAACTCTAATAATGTTATGTTTTCACATGACAGAGGAATGAAAGACAGCAAACCCATGTACAAGCTCTGCCACAGCCATGTGAAAGGCCACCTATGAATGGAGGACACCCATTTCAAGGCTTTGATATAGTCTGAATGTGTCCCCAAATTCTTATGTTGAAAAGACAATTCTCCATGTGTTATAGTTGTTCAAGATGCAGATTGCTTTCTGCTTGAAGCTTTGTATATGCATTCAGCTGGTAGAAGTAAAAGAGGGGATGGACGAAGCCTAAAAAGCTCTCGTGTGCTGGACTTGGGAATGATACATTGTTTCCACTGTTATGCATTGTCTGAGCTTAGTTGTGTGGTAATGGCCAACTATAAGGTGGCTTCCTCTCTGGGAAGAAGTTCGGAGGTTAGCTTGTCACAGCCAGTAGTTAGACTCATAGTAATTTATTATAGAATGTTTGGTGGCTGTAGAAATGGCTCAGTGGTTTAGAACACTGTCTGCTTTCTCAGAGAACCCAGGTTCAATTCCAAGCACTCACATTGTAACTTACAACTATCTACAAGCCCAGCCTCAGAGGATCCAAAGATACCAGGCATGCACATAGTGTAAGACACATATGTAATCAAAATATACATAACATAAAATCAATCAATCAATAAAAACATAAAAGAATGTCTGGTGGCCCGGAAAACATTCACAGGCTGCCATAGAGGCTCTGGTTGGGAGGCTGTGTGTTAGGAAAAATATCCACGTGACATCATGGGATTCCTCCAGTGGAAGCTTACCCCTCTTCCTGTTTCCTGTGTAACTTGACATAGTCCTACACCATGTTAAAACTAAGCTCGTTGCCCTGATACAGCTATCACTGTTCAATAACACTTTTTTTGGTATACCCTGCCATCCTCAGCAGGGCGATTCTTTGTAACCCATGAGTGCTCCCTCTGATCCGTTTGGAGTCAAAGTCTCCTGTGGATATATCTGTTTGGCCCATACTGTGAGAGGGAACAATGTGAGTTATTTTCTCTGGGACATGGAAACCTAATGTGGGAATCCCCCAAATTTATGAAACAAGAGTTGCTGGGCAGAAAACAAAGTGCCCCAGTTTGAGTGTTCTTGAAAACAGCCTCTGAAATAAGAAATTGGTTAGTTTACTGGGAAGATAATTCCAAGAAGCAAGGTGAGGGAGCCATAGGGAAGAAATTAGACGTGTCTCATGGAACAAAATCACTTGGCTCTCAGTGCTTCAGGTACCCTTTGAGGAACCTCCAGAATGTACCTCAGGAATGTCTCCCCAGTTTGGGGGGACATAGGAGTATTTACTCTCATTATTGCTGAAGATTTTCTCTGAGTTGGTAACTATACCCCTGTGCCTCCCTCAGCCCCAGTTATTTTTTTGTAATTGTAGACTGTTCTATATAAGGAACAATCTTAGAAGCCTTGGAAGTAGTCCTGAGGCAAAAAGCAAAACAAAACATTAAAAAAAGCAAGGACATGGAAGGTCATAAGATAGGGCACAGGGATGCTTGTAGTATGCATGGCACTTGTCAATACATCTTTGATGTTACTAAAGGGGGATTATTCATTCTTTCTTTTAATTCTATACTGCATTAGCTAATAAAAGGGTAGTCACGGTCATACTACCTGTCAGTATGACATTCAAAGTCCTCTCAAGGCCTGGCTCCACAAATCTTTTTAGGGTTCCCCCCCTCCAGTGTTTAGGGTATTAAAGCACAGTGTGGTTCTCCTAGAATTTGATCACCTTTCCAAAGCAGCTAGAAGGGCAGCACTATTGCTGAAATTTGATCAGTGTGTGGGTGTCAGGGAAAAAGATATCTGACATGTAGATATCAGTCTGACATTGAATCTCCAAGAGACCACTCAGAAGGCCATTTCACAGACTCCCTTTCTCTGGAAGAATGACTGAAGGCTGGACTACCTAAGTGGAGAAAGGCTTAATGAAAAGGTTTTGGTAGCTCACAATGTGCCTCTGGGAAAGCAGGAACTTGCTACAGCCAAAACTTTGCTAAAAACTATCGTCCATTGTGACCTTCATGCTTCAAGTGAACACTGGAAGCCACATCTTGTCTTACCACATTAATGGAATTGGACAGTGGATGCTGCCACCTCAGTCATAATATCCCATGGCTGCCACTGCTGTAGCTGCTACTGAGATCACCAAGATGGATCCCCTGTTCTCTGTGCTTCTTTGTTTTGTTATTTCCTAATTTTAGTCTCGGAAGAGTGCATGCTTCTGTTGGAGTAGTCTCAGACTGGCAAGGAATGTGAAATAGTAAGTACAATAAGACATTCTCCACCTTGGGGCAAATTTTCCCTGTTGCCAAATTTCTCACTCTCAAAAAGTAAATTACATAACTTTGTCTACACAATACCAGATGGTCTCTAAGGCCCCTCTTTTCCCCAGAGAGTCTTGTGATTTGGTAATTTTCTATAGATAACTAGTTTTCAATGGGGAATTTTTTTCTCTGGGGCAAGGCTATTACAAAGAGGACATCTTTTTGGCTCATTTACCTCCCAATTTTATGCTACCAATTTTTTGTCTCAGACTAGAATGGAAGGGCAGAATCCACATTTCTTCAGAGCAGCAGACTGTGTTAACTTAATGCCTGAGTATTTCAGGACAGCCAAAGGGCTATGTCAAAGATACTTAGTTGTTTTTGCTGCCATAATTATACTGGTTTTAGCAAGGTGGGTGTGATCCCTCAGGCATTCTATTACAGTTGGGAATATGAAACTGCCTTTCAAAATTGCTAAAAACGCCTCAGTGAGTCTGAAGTATGATAATACTAATCCTAGCTTGACATAAATGCCAGCTTTGTGGCTGCACACCCCATCAAAAATATATTTTAGCCTGAAGAAAATGCCAGTGTTTAGATAGTTTTGACTTTATTTTGTCTCTCTTGGTCTTAAATAATCACAATTAATTTTGACACACTTAGATTATCTTGAAACCCTTTGTTACAGTGGATGAACTTACAGCTGAACTAAAATTTTAACAATCAACTGAAGAATTGTTTAAAATCTAGGGATCCATAATATATGCTAATATTTTAAAGGCATATAGAAACCCTAAAGAGACCTATTTACTTTTATATCATGATTCTTAAATGTGTCCATGAAACCTGCCTTTTACCATTAGTTTTTACAAACACTTGTTGACATAAGACATAGAGAGATAAGGTTTCCATGTGGTTTGGAAAAACATATCTATTATAACCTCTTACCCATTAAGAATATCCTTTGCCAGTAACATGTTTGTCCAGCCTTTGTTTGATGGTTACCTTGACAAAGTCAAAGGTGGCAGTAAAAATATGAAAGTAGGGCTGGAGAGATAGCTCAATGGGTAAAAGTGTCTGTTGTGCAAGTGTGAAGACTTTAGTTCAAATCCCAAGAATGCATGTGAAAGTTACACTTGTGTGGTGAGCTGCTATGATCTCAATGCTCATCTGGGGCACTGAGGCAGGGATGTGGAGTACACAATGCCAGAACAACAGAGCCTGATTCAACAAAGTGGAAGGTAAAGACCTACATCAGAGGCTGTCCTCTGTGCCATGGCATACACTCACCCGGATGCAACCAGAGGTTTCTTTCCCGAATAACCACTGATTCTTAATATTAACTACAAATGTTTGGCTGATGGCTCAGCCATATTTCTAGCTAGCTCTTACATCTTAAATTAACCCATTTCTATTAATCTGTGTATTGCCATGTGGCCCGTGGCTTACCGGTAGTGCTCTAGCATGTTGCTCCTTGGGTAGTTGCTGGTGTCTCTCCAAACTCTACCTTCCTTCTCTGTTGTATCTCTGCTTGGATTTTCTGCCTAACTATATTTTGCCCTTCCATAGGCCAAAGTAGCTTTATTCATCAACCAATAAAGGCAACATATATTTGCAGTATGCAGGAGGGCATCCCACATCATATTCATGCACATATACACAATGTATATACACACGTATAGTACACACACAGAATAAAAATGAACAAAAGTGAGAACAAGAAATGTCATGAAAGTAGGAAGATTAGTTGAGAAGTATAGGGGGGAGTGAGGCTACTGGTTTGCCCTGGCCACCCAGCTAGCTTAGACCCGAAATAATCACACAGAAACTGTATTAATTCAAACACTGCTTGGCCTATTAGCTCTAGCTTCTTATTGGCTATCTCTTATATCTTAATTTAACCCATTTCTATTAATCTGTACATCACTACAAGGTCGTGGCCTACTAGCAAAGTTTCAGCATGTCTATCTCCAGTGGAGTCTCCATGGTGTCCCTCTAACTCTGCCTTTCTTCTCCCAGCATTCAGTTCAGTTTTCCCCGCCTACCTAAGTTCTGCCCTATCAACAGGCCAAGGCAGTTTCTTTATTCATTAAACAATAAAGGCAACACATAGACAGAAGGACCTTCCACACCAGAGAAGGAGAAAGAATTTAGCAGGAATGGGAGGGGTAGGAGAGAGGATGCTGGGCTGTATGAAAGTACATGTGACACATGTATGAAACTGTCCAAAAATAACAAAAGATAATATTGAAAACCTGAAGAAAAAAAATATCCCAGAGTGAGTAACACTGTGATAGCAATCATGCCATTAGGACCTTCAAGGATTCATTTACTTTAAACTATTAAGTTACCAAGATATAACTGGTTAGTGAAAACACAAAGATGGTGTTTTAAAAGTGTGACTTTCTTTAAAGTCTTACAGTCCAGCATTATTCATGGATTGTGAAGGAAATTCTTAATTATTGAATACTGTTTGTTAAAGTGTCATCACATATTCTCGGATTTTAATTTGCCTTTGGTATTACCATTGTGCTGCCTTTCGTTATGGTGGTTACATAGCCATCATGTGCTACTTTTATGTTTCTGTGCCTAAATGGAAACTTGCCATTTGAATAGAGAGAGACTTTCACAGCTTTGTACTCATAAAGTGACATTCAAATTACTCATCACATTTGGAAATGGAAGGTGTGGGGCCAGTTTTCTGGCTTTGCCTTGATACTAACTCTTCTTGTGATGGCTATTCTTGGTTGTCAACTTGACTGCATCTGACACTAACTAAACTCCAATTGCTGGACACACCCGTGAGGGTTTTTTCTCCTTTCTTTGTATTTAATCTTTGTATCTTTCAAGTCATGCCTCATGATCACACCCATCTCCCTCCCCACACCCCAGAATAAAGCAAAATAAAATTTAAGAGGAAAAAAAGAGGAAAGAAAGGGAAACTCTTATCATGGAAGCTGCAGTGTGACACAGTGAGTCATACAGTAAATTCCTTTATCCATGCATTTTTTTCATGCAGGCGTTGATCACTAAGCATCACTGGTCTGGTTCAAGGTCCCTGGTCTCTAATGCACCATCCACACAGGATACTCACTAAGACTCTCCCCAGGCATCCTGTTGTTGCTTCCCTGTATAGTGGAGATCCTGTAGCACCAGACCTATAAGACTAACCCACCCCACTCCTCACCCTCATGCTCCAGTAGATCATAGGTGGAGTGGATGTTGGAGTGGATCAACACATAACCCTGGGTAGTTCTGGGCCTGGGTAGCTGCAGGGTTGGTCAGCTCGCCAGCTCTCCCCCATCTTCACCAAAGTGGGCTCTCCTGCATTGTTCTGGCTACTTCACCCCCTTCAGTGATGAGCAAGGGGTGTGGCCAGTTCTCCAGCTTTCACATCCTCAGGGTTGGTTCTCTCACACCTATACCTTCAGGGCCAGCTCTACTGTGTTCAGATGAGGTATAGGGGCCACTCTCCTAGGTGCTGTAGCGCATGAGGAGTAGGGGCAGCTCTCCTGCTCTTATGACCTCAGGGTCAGCTTTTCCTCTTGCCTCAGTTGTTCACATCTGGAGGGGGTGCATATCTCTCTCCTGCTCATGCTGCCTTATGACAGATGAGTAATAGCGACAACACTTCCATGCTGACATCTTGGGCTGGCTCACCCACACCTCTGCCAACAGGTTTGGCTTCATTGTGCTGTCTAGATAAGGTGCAGGGCCTGCTCTCCTGAGGGTTGCAGCTGATGAAGGGCAGCTTCAACTTTACCACTGTTATGACCCCAGAGCCAGCTCTCCCACCAGCTTCAGGTGTTGATGTGTGGGTGGGGTTAGGGTATGTCTCCTCTGCCCATGTCACCTCATGACATATGAGTAATGGGGCCAGCTCTCCCATGCTCATAACTTCAGGGCTGTCTCACCCACACTTCTGCCAGCAGAGTTGGCTCTATTATGCTGCCCAAATGTGGTGCAGGGTTCACTTTCCTGAGAGCTACAGTGAGTATGAGAGAAGGTCAGCTTCCTTACCTACCACAGAAGGCAGGATAAAGCGGGGGAGGGCATCTTTCCCTTGCCCTCACTACAGCATGGCAGACAAGGATGGTGTGGCCAGCTATACAATTCTCACACACTCAGGGCTATCTCACTCATGCCTCTGTCAATCTCTACTGTGCTGCCCAGGTGAGCAACAGGGCCCGTTTTGTCTACCTACCTATCTGTGTGTGCATATATACATACGTACATATGTCTATACATGTATATATGTGTACATTGTTAGGAGCCAATTTCCTCCTAAAATCATTGCAGAAACCATCACCCTGGGGAGTCTACAGAGAACCCCACACCCATAATTGTGTTAGGAATCGTTCTATTGACAGAGCCTATCCCACACCCAAATTGGCTGATGGAGAGCTATCTGTTAGCGGAACCCACCCCACATTCCAAACTATCTAGGGAACTAGGTGTGTCAACTTGTGACTTCTTGGCCTAAACTATCTAGGGAACTAGGTGTGTCAACTTGTGACTTCTTGGCCTAAACTACCTAGGGAACTAGGTGTGGCAACTCGCGACTTCTTTGCCTACAGTGACCTGACCGAAGATGACCTCCTGCCTACGTGACCAGCACGGACCACGTGACCAACGTGAACCACGCGGCGAGAGCCCAGGCCCCTGTGCCCATCCCCCAACTCCTTACCCTATATAAAGCTGTACCCCATCTCTAATAAACGGAGGCTCTGACAAACTTAGCATGGCCTCCTTCTTCTCTCCTAGACCATTTATCTTACAGATAGTGCCTCTCCGGGACCCTGGAATAACTGAACTGCCAGACTGGTTACTAACCCTAGACTAGGTAACCCGTCAAGGCAATCAACAGTACATTATTTAAGTTCTGCTTCTAGAGAACACTGACCAATACACTTCTTGCTTCTGGGACATGACTTGGTCTTGGGTAGTCAATTCAACCCTTTTCCCTTGATCTCAATGATAAAATGGGAGTCATGTGACATAGATAAACTAGTGAAAGTAGATTCTAGAATTGTGTGTTAGGATACATTTCTCCATGGTTCTGTATTATTTCTGTGTGTCTTATAAGTGAAGAACTTAATGCTTTTGCTCTGGATTATCTTTTTAGGGGAATTTATGCACTGCAAACTTGTAAGCTCTGTATCTCTTCAGAGGAAAGACAGACGTGCTTACTGCCCAGTGTAATAAAGATAGTCTTCCTCTGGACCCTTCCTCTGGGAAGGCGTTGTACCCATTAAAAAAGATTCAGATCACATTCCATTCCAGAAATATAATCCACTGCGGGTACGTGTATCACTTGGCCCTCTTTGCCTTGCTGGAACTGATTTTGGTGCACACTAACAAAATCATGATCAGCCGACCCTTAGCTATTGATACCAATACAAGGAATCTGTCCATCGACTCTGACCTTCTACCAGCACCCATGAAACCAGGATATATGGAAAATCTGAAATCCTTCACAGTCCTTGACACTTGGGCTGAAATTCTGCTAACGTTTCTGCGGAGACATGATAAAAACTTGAACCTATTTTTTAGCCATCTTGTCACCATAAGAAGAAAGCTCATCAGCCTCAGAATCAAAGCAACCCAGAGAAAACTGATGCACAGAATAGTTTCATTAACTTTCCTGTCACGGTGGCAAAATACGTGAGACAATGTAGGAGAAGATGGATTTATTTTGGATCATGGCTTCAGAAGTGTCAGTCCCCAGCTAGCTGGGTGCATTGAAGTTACTATCGTTACAAAATATTTATTTTGAATAATGTATATATGTTTGTGTGTGTCTTGTATGGGCACATGAGTAAAGGTGCCTATAGGGATTAGAAGAAGGTGTCTGATCCCCTGCAGCTGGAATTACAGGTCATTGTGAGCTTCTCAACATGGGTTCTGGGAACTGTACTCTCTGCAGGTTAAAACATTATGGTTGGAAGGGTTAAATAGGGCAGAGCTGCTCACCCATGGCAACTGAGAATTGAAGAGACAAAAAATAAATAAGATAAATACAGCCAGGTGGTGGTGATGCACACCTTTAATCCAAGAAGTTCACAGGCAGAGGCAGGCAGATCTCTGAATTCGACACCAGCCTGGTCTACAGAACGAGTTCCAGGACAGCTAGGGCTACATAGAGAAACCCTGTCTCGAAAAAACAGAGTGAGAGAGAGAGTGATAAAGAGGTCTTTTCTACTGAGATATTTAATCGCATAAACACGAAACATTTTTTTCCAACAATTATTTTAGAAAACACTAGATGACAATTTTAAAGAGAAATAGTCTTAGGAGCAAATGCTTCTTTTCTTATGGCAAGCTGTGAATTCTGTTTTTCCTACCTTCATTATACTTCTCCCCAATCCTTAGAATCACTAGCCTCAAAAACCAAAAGACTATGAACAATTATTTCACCTTTGTGTTAAATCACATTTATCACCTTTGTGATAAAATGGTAAGAGTATCCACCTAATAGTCAGGTTTGAGGCAGTGATGAGTCTACACATCCAAAGTGCTTAGAGCAACATTGTGCACATAGGAAGGCCAGGTCTGTTGCTACTACTGCAGAGGTTTTGATTAGAGCCAATTAGCCTGGGTGAAGTAAGGAAAAGAGGAAGCAGAACTCTAGTAAGTCTTCAATAAATCATTTCTGAGAGAGACTGTAAACCCAGCTACTTGAGAGACTGAGGCAGGAGGGTTGCTTGAGACCAGAAGTTCAAGGCCAGCCTTGACAACAGATAAAGAACTTGTCTGAAACAATAAGCAATATAAATGTACCCAATCTTTTGATAATCTCCTTCAGATCAGCATCCTAGCTCCAGGTTTCTCTTTATTAATAATTATAAGTTTGTTATGCTCTCCAGCTTTAGACTCTGTTGCAATAACAATTGGTTGTGATTTTTAAAGGAAGCCTCACCTTATCTCCACTCCTGATTTCCCAAGCTCGCAGGAACTGAGCAGTTTCAGATATGTTTACACACGTCCCTTTCCTGTGCAACACCAACTCTTTAGTAAAAGAGTAAACTCAGTAAATGTAAGCAACTGAGAACAAACACTTCTCCAAACCTGTTGTTCTGGTGAGATAGAGCTGATCCCCAAAACACATTAGTATATATCTCCAAACGTTTTCATTTATTTCTTGATGGATTACTTTAATACCAATCCTATTTGCAGTCATTGATATGCACGTGCCTCTTGCTCACCCCAGTTTTCCTTGGCACCACACTCTCTGGCTTTGGCTTTTGTTCTCCTTCCGACTTGGGCTTAGGGTACAGAGGGCAGGGCTTGGCTGGGGGACAGGAGAAGGACATTAGTGCTGTGCATTCCCTCTCATTGCCTGCTGCCCGATTTCCTCCTGCTAACTTATACTAGGAACAGCAGAGATAATCTCTTTCATGATAGTGCCACTCTACAAGGACTTCAGATGACTGCTTCCTTAATGCTACAGCAGACCAGGTCAGAACAATGCAGGGTATGGGCTGGGATTGGGCTCTCTTAGCTAGTCATGTGTTCATTTCAAGATGAAGAATAAAAATAAAGTTACCTAATGGCATCGTTAACATTAATAATGTAACTCAGAATTGCTGGAAACGTCTTCTCTCCCCATCCTTCCACACTCTCAAACAAATTAAGGAGCCCAGAAAGCTACTGTTTTGAGGCTTATATAACAGCAAGAACAGTTTTGATCTTGCAGATATCCTGAAGGAGTCTTAGGGGACCTTCCATCATCTCTAGACTCTACTTGGAGAATCACAAATACAGATGATTTTTAGGTTATTTAAAAAGTGAGCTTGGGCAGTTAAGAGTCACAGAGGAAGCATTCACATGAAGATAAAGACAGCAGATTCTACATTATTAAGAAATAAACCTTTTTTTTGTGTGTTTTCATCATAAAATCTCACTCAGCTCAGACTGGCCTCAAACTCACCACATAGCCAAATTGACCTTGAACTTCTGATCCTTTTGCCTTTCCTTCCTGAGTGCTGGGATTGCAGACATTCACCACCCATGTAGTTGATGTGGTGTTGGGATCTATCTGACAGCTTTGGGTATGCTAGGCAAGCACTCTACAAATTGAACTACATTCACAAACCCACTTTCTTTTTAAGAATTTCTGAGAATAAGAATTTGACTAAATCAAGTGTAAGGAGAGTGTTTAGACTTATCCTGCCCAACAGGACTTTCTGTACCAATAGAAATGTCTGTTTGTGCTAGTTTTGTGGGTAACCATGGAGAATTTGAAATGCAGGAGTGAGAATAGAATTTTTTATTTAATTTTATTTTTAAAAAGAGAATAGAATTTTTACCTTTATTGTTTAAATAATTTAAATTTAATCTGAAATAGACACAATGACTAATAGCTATTATAGCAGTCTAGACCAGCATTCTCAACCTGTAGGTTATGACCTCCCCTGGCAAACCTCTATCTCCAAAAATATTTACATTACAATTCATAACAGTAGCAAAATTACAGTTATGAAGTAGCAATGAAAATAATTTTATTATTGGGGGTCACCACAACATGAAAAACTGTATTAAAGGGTTGCAGCCTTAGGAAGGTTGAGAACCACTGGTCTATATATACTAGGGTATCCTGAAGGAAGTCATTCTATCAAAAGAGCAAAAAACCTTTGTAGAACTAAGCCACCACTCTGCTAGAGATAGAATTGAAGAGCTGAAAATGAGACTAAATGGCTTTTGTTGGTGGTAGCCCCAATCTCTACTTGGCAAAGGAGTTGGGGACTGTTGGAACCAAGAGTAACTTTTCATTGACTATTATTACACAACTCGCCATTTGTCAAGCACACACATCTTATGTAATTGCACACAGAATGCTACATTTCATGGCTTCACTGTGAGGGACACCAGGATCAAGGAATCCCAAGAAGGTGGTTATTCCCGCTTTTCAGATGGTAGTCTTGGCCTAGACCAGGGTGAGTAATTTTCATTATTTCACTATAGTACCAACATTGGTCTTGATGAAATATTTAAAGGAGATAAAGAGGTAAGTAGATATGCCATCTCTGGTACAGTGATTTGAACACAGTTGGAGTTGAATAAGTGTTACCTTCATTGTTACCTAAGGATAAAGAGCCCGTGCAGTGACAGGTTACACTGAGTGATGGTAAACTGACTGCCTTTCTGTTCTTGGGCTATGAAAGGTCCAAAGCAGAGGTTCTCAACCTGGATCTTAGACCAGGATGTTCCCAAGATAACGAACATGATTGTTCTGTGGCCTACTTCCATGAATGAGGGACTCAGATTCCTTAAGTAGAAAAATGAAAAGCTTGGTGATCAGTGGCTCACTCCCACCCAGTCACAGGAGCTCTTCCTCTGTTCTCAACCTTCCCCATGAGAATACTGACCTAGATGGTTACTATAAATTCATCTACACAAAGGATAGAGTGTACCTCTGAACCTTTTATGTTTTACCAATCTTTGGGTCCTTCTCATGTCATTTTCAGACAGTTCAAACGAGTTGTAGATGACCCTCTTGCACTTTTTTGTGATACTGAAGTTTGAACCTAGGTCTCACACAGGCTAAACAAGTGTTTACCATTGACCCAGACCTTAAGTTTCTACCCTGTGGGTTTAATCAGTGTAGGAAATCAATAAAGGTAATTCACAAAAGGGTTTACTCTTCTTTTGGCTGCATAATAATTACTCCTATTCCAGGTCTGATGAAATAAGGTCATGCACTGGAATCTGTACGATGATAGCAGAGAAGAAGCTTATATTGAGGGTAGAACTTGAAGGAAGTTAAGACGGAACTGAGGTTATCTACAGAGGAAAAGAGGCAAGAGGTAAATATGACTGATGTAAGGCAGGAGGAGTGCTAGGAGTGGCAGCCTAATGCCACCTGGGAACATTCTAGAAAGGCAAATTTTTGAGAGCTTCGCCTGTCTCCTATATTCAGCTTAATGTAAAATCTCTGGGGCTATGTCCCAGTGAACCAGCTTAAGACTCTTCTCATGTAGTTCTGTTAAGTGCTTAAGGCTGAGAGTCTGTAGTGCAGAAGATGCTGTGAGTACCGGCTGTTGAACTAGTTAAAGTTCTTCAGAGAAATTGTGTGTGTGTGAACATGTGTGTGAGCTTTATGTATGTCAAGTGAGGTTTACAATAAGGAAATGGCTTATAAAATTGTGGAGGCAGAAGGCTAAGGAGTCTGATAATCTGCTCTCTGCATGCTAGAGACTCAGGAAAACCAGTATAGTTCAAGAGTCTGAGATTCTAATCTGGGTCAAAAGGCTTGAGAACCAGGAATTCCTAGGGTAGAAGGTTGATGTCTTTTTCTCTTACTGAGCCATTTTGCTCATCCTAACCTGATGTTTTCAAAATTTATATATACTCAAAGAGTGATACTACATATACTTCAAAAATTAAAATATATAAAAGTATATGTGGTGAGAATTATTTTATAATAATCTTATTTACATACCAATCCCAGTTCCCTTTTCCTCCTGTCCTCCTGCTCCCTCACCTTCTCCCCACGCCACCCCCATTCACTCCTCAGAGAGAGTGTGGCCTCCCATGGGGAGTCAACAAAGTCTATCATATCACTTGAGGCAGAACCAAGGCCCTCCTCATTTTTTCTAGGCTGAACAAGATATCTCTCCATAGGGAATGGGCTCTAAAAAGTCAGTTTATACACTAGGGATAAATACTAGCGGCCCCACACACTGCCCAAGCCACACAACTGTCACCCACATTCAGAAGGTCTAGTTGGATCTTATGCAGGTTCCCAGCCATCAGTCTGGAGTGAGTGAGCTCCCACTTGCTAGGGTCAGCTGTTTCTCATTGAAGAGGCTCCTTATGGTGTTTGCTAACCATTTAGGCAAGAAACTGCTCCTGCCTGGACTGTTGAACTAGACTTGCAGGACCCACAGAGAAATGACTGCTTAAAGGCAAGATGATCCTTCGGGGTTCCTGCTTCATGAGTCTGCCAGACATTTTGCAGGACACATAAGAAAAAAAGGGACTGACAAACTGCTGAACTGTCTTTGAAGTTTCCTGCTTCATAGGAGTCCACAAGATACTATGGGCCTGTAGGCTAAATATGCATGCCCCAACAGTACAGAAGAACTTTGGATGACTGTCCAGGTACCAAGGTATCTCTGTCATTCCTAGAGTTTTGGAAGTTGCTTACAATGTACTTCCTGTTTACTAGGATAATATTATATCCTTCTAGAGTCTTTGATGGAATTGAAGAATTTATAGTTATAGTTTTCCTTAGTTATGATAAAAGATAAAGTAGACATAAATATAATAACTGTAAATTCTTGCTTGATACCTGTTTTGTTATATGTAATTTTACTACGTTAAAGTTATAACCTTCCTTTTTATTTAAATAGAAAAGGGGAGGTGATGTGAGATTTCCCTCTGTATGTTGTGATTATCATTAATGAATAAAGAAATTGCCTTGGCCTGTTACTAGGACAGAACTTTCGTAGGCAGGGAAAACTAATCAGAATGCTGGGAGAAAGAAGGGCCAAGTCAGAGGGAAGCCATGGATATAGATGCCACCAGAGATAGACGCTGGGAACACCACAGCCATGTGGCGATATACAGACTAATAGAAATGAGTTAAATTAATATAATAGTTAGCCTATAAGAAGCTAGAGCTAATGGGCCAAGCAGTGATTTAATTGATACAGTTTCTGTGTGATTATTTTGAGTCTAAGCTTGCTGGGAGGCCGGTAACCAACAAGCAGCCTCCCACTACATTTGGCACCTAATATGGGGCTCAAACCCATGACCCTGGGATTAAGAGTCCCATGCTCTACCTACTGAGCTAGTCAGGCAGCTGGGAACCAACAAGCAGCCTCCCATGACAGTTTCTGTGGGTTTCCCCATCATGGTCTTGGCCCTTTTGCTCATAATATCACTTCTTTCTCTTTATGACTGGTCTCTTGGCCCAGTGCTTAGCTATGGATCTCTGCATCTGTTTTCATCAGTTACTGGATGAAGGTCTATAATGACAATTAAGGTAGTCATCAGTCTGATTACAGGTGAATGGCTGTTAAGGTACTCTTTCCGTGATTTCTTAGATTCTTAGCTGGAGTCAACTTGGTGGATTTCTGGGAATTTCCCTAGTACTTGGTTTCTTACTAGCCCCATAATGGCTCCCACTTCCAAGGTATCTCTTTCCTTGCTCTCTCTCTTTGTCTTTCATCCAACTCAACCTTCCTGATCCATCCTGAGTGAGGTAACCCAGACACAGAAAGACAAACACAGTATGTACTCACTCATATCAGACATAAAGCAAAGGATAACCAATCTACAGTCAACAACCTTAGAGAAGACAGGAGACAAGGAGAACCCTAAGAGAGACATGCATAGATCCCCCTGGGAAGGGGAAGTAGACAAGATCTCTTTAGTATTTACAGCGTGGGGGGAAGGTGGTAGGGAATTGGGGAGGGGAGAAGAGGAATGGGGAGGGAAAATTTTGTCTTAATCCAGCCCTCTGTTCATTTCCCTTCATAGTTAGTACAGTTTTAAAATTATTTAGGAATTTAAAAAGTACATATGCAAAACATAACAATTTATATTCCTTCCCCTATCCTGTTACACAAACAATATGTTCTCTCTGTCCCTCTGTCTCTAAGTCTTTGTCTCTGTCTCTCTCTCTGTATTTGTGTGCACGCACGTGTATGTCTTGGTCAGAAGTTGATGTCTAGTGTCTTCCTCAACTGGTCTCCACTTATTTTTCTGAGACAGAGTTTCTCACTGAACCTGAAGCTCATTGATTTGGCTAGACTAGCAGGCCAGCAAGCCCTAGAAATCCTCCTGTCTCCAATTCCCCAGTATCGTGATTACAGGTGTGTATAGCCATGCCTATTTATTTTAATTTTTACATGAGTACTAGGGATCAAACTTAGGTCCTTCTGCTTGTATGACAAGCATTTAACAATGGATCCATCCTCTCCCCAGACACAAATAGATGATATATTTCTGTACTCTCTGTCATGGACCTTGCTTGTCCCAATACTACTATATTTTAGAGTGTAGTCTAATGACATTTTATATATGTATAAAGAGAATAGTTTTTTCTTCTTCTTCTTCTCCTCCTCCTCTTCCTCCTCCTCCTCCTCCTCCTCCTCCTTTGAGTTACCCATTCATGACCATTTGGGTTATTATCAAGTCTTTTGTTTGAATCTGACTTTTGATAAATAACTGGACAATATACCTTTATCAGTGTGATTATTCACAATGTGGATGTCTTACGTTCTTTGTAGTCAGGTGTTAAAGAAGGAACAAGGCTTCTTTCATGGGGCGGGGGCGGGTGTGTACTGTTAAAGGCCTAGGGATTTTATTACAGGAAAATCTATTTGGAAAATCCTGGTGTCTGCAAAGTCAAGTAATCAAAAGAACATAAATCAAGAAAGCAATTTAGTGTTTAAAAAGGTATCCTTTAGTGCTAGGGAGATGGTTCAGGGGTTAAGAGCTCTTGTTGCTCTTGCAGAGCACCAGGATTTGATTCCCAGGACCAACATGGTAGCTCACAGTTGTCTGTAATTCCAGTCACAGGGGATCCAAAGCCATCTAATGACCTGTGCAGGCACAAGGTGCACATATGTGTGCAGGCAAAAATTCATACCCATAAAATAAACAGATCTTTATAAAAGTGTCATCTAATAGATTACCAAAGTGTTCCTCTGGGTTATGAGGTTTTCAATTTAATCTTACAAAAATCTAAATTGCCTTCACTTTTGGAATAACATATCTTCTTTGCTAGATCAGGCTGCTCCCATTTAGTTTTGTATTTGTGACATGCCATGTTTGAACTTTGTAGTAATATTATTGGGCTGAAATTTTGCAACAGCAAAGGTGCATTGGTTGGAGTTTGGCAATCCTATTGTTGAATAAACACTTTAGTTGAAATGTTACTTGTTTTATGAAATTGAATCTGGAATGATCTTTGGGATCTTGAGATATGTAATTCACTGCTTAGACATATGTACCTTGGAGAATATTTTGGCTTGGCATTATAGACATTTTGCTTTTAATCCGAAAATTATTTTCAACTGTCTCCTTAACCCTTCTCTTTAATTTATCAGGTTCATTTGAGTAAAAGACAGGTTAATATTTTCTTTCAGAAGGAGGTATTCCAAATATTTCCAACAGTTTTCTGAAAGTGGTGATTTGTGTTTTTCCTACCCTTCAAGAAGAAATTAATTTAGATTGATTTTATGACACTATGGATAGTTTCCTGTCTCTCTCTCTCTGCTGTGTCAGACCTAGGCTGCATAGATTGCAATTTCAGGTTCAAAATTTGTTGTTTTAGCTCACTTAAAGTCACACGTTGTTGCTAATTGCCACTGATGTTCCACCTAAACAGATTGCACCTTCGGGGAAGTGTTGCCAATACTGTCTCTACAGAGGAAGGAAGTTGTAAAAGGTTCATTGGAGGGAAGGATTTGGTCTCCACAGATTAGTGGGCCTTCAGCTACCTCAGGAAATTGGAATGTAAAAATCCCGGGGCCCCCCATATCATCACCTGTAAATGCTAAATAAAAACAGTCCTTGGAGCCACTTCATAGAAACCTTAGGTCAGGTTAGAAAGGCGAGTGCGGCTCCAGGGGTGGAGGAGGGAATGATGTCTGCCATTATGCCGGGTGGGGTTTTCCTCCAAAAAGGGCACTTTCCAGTTTCCAGATGAGCCCAGAGCTATGACAGGCACTGAAGAGTCCCAGACTTTTCTGAACAGAATTTTGTGGTGAAACATGGAAAACAGAGGAAGCATGTCATGTTTTATCCATGTGCTCGATTGTGCCAATATTGGCTGAATGTTGCACAACAGCACAGTAGCTGCACTTACTGCAGCTGTCGTTTAAGGAATGTGGCAGATTTGCTCGACTTGAAAATTGTTCCAGCAAAAATTCCAGTTTTTTTGCCTTAGGAATTTTCCCGAGGAATTCGGGAGCTAGCTCAGAACCGGGCCGAGCTGGCTTCCCAGGGCCACTGACTTGTCCTGTTACCCTTCTCTGATATTTGAGTTAGAGACAGGCACAGCTAGGGTGGGTCTCAAGTGCCAGAAAAGATTGGAGGAGGAGGAAAGGCTCCTTTTTCCCCCCCAAACACAGGGCGGCACGGTGTAAAGCTGCTGGACAAGTTACCAAGGTACAGTTGCGGTTGGATGGCTCATGATCCCCAACCCCCAAGCAAGTGAAGTCTAGAAATGAGGATTTCAAAAGCCAGTGGACAAAAGCAAGCCTTCAGCGTTTCCAGAGCCAGAGTGCCTTTTAGTGCAGTTTGCTTCTTTGCAGTCTCTGGGGACACTGGCGTATCCAAGTCCCCTTTCTCTCCTGTGCTTTCCAGTTTCCTTTCACCAGCTGACCTGGTGGGGAACTCTGACTATCTCAGAGCTCACCCATCTGGAATGCTAAGAGGCGGCATTTCGATAAGATGGGTTTGGATTACTCGGAGAAACACGGCAGTTTTTTTTTCCCTCCGTTTTCCCCTTCTACTGAATTTTTCTTTCTTTTTAGATCATAAAATACACACGACACAAGATTTGTACATTCAGTGACATTAAATATATCCACATCAGTGTGTGGCCATTACCACCGTCCATCTCCACAACTTTTCATTTTCTAAGTAGAAAAATGTGCACTCATTATACACTAACTTCCCTGCCAATCAGCCTTGCACTTTCTGTTCTTGTGGTATTTTTATGACAGAGTTTGAACCCGGGGCCTGGCACCACCAACCTACATCCTAACTCCTGTCATTACGGGTTTGACTACGTGGGCCGTCATGGTATTTTGAGAATTAAAGTTCTCCGTAGCCCTATTTGGTATCTATTTCATAGCTAAGGGCGCATGGATGTGGATGTGCACAGCACTGATGGGGCCAAATACTTGGGTGTTTGTCCACCCACGAGCATGCTGCCAGGGAAGTAGCGAAGAGGAAGCTGCTATGTTAGACTCGAGCTTGGGATAGAGTGTGCCTCTGCCTTTCACTTACTCACTGGTAGACAGAGGAAGCTGAATTCTAAAAGCTGTTTAATGAGGGAAAGGGAGGGCTGGGCAAACGGGATTAGTCACAGAGCTCCAGGCCCAGGTTCTTCATTTTCTGGAGAAAGCCCAGGCTTGTGAGTGGGACGAATGCTAACTGCAAAGCTGAGTAAATTTGACCAAGAGGCCAAAACGGAGGTGGGGAGCAGGCCTCTTTAGGAGCTCTATTGACACTGAATTGGGCTTACTTCCAATTTGTTTCTTAGCAAAACAAATACACATTATCAAGAGAACTTCCTCGTTTACAGAAAGAGGAAAGTGTTGAAGTTATTGAAGGTGGAAGAAGGCGAACGGAGAGGAGATGAGTGGGTTTGAGGATAGATAAAAATATCTTGGTAGGCAGCTACACGTAAGTGTAAAAGGATACTCTGGAATCCTTCCTGGCTACAAGGGGGGGGGGGAGTGAATTACAGTAGCCAGCAAGGCTGTGGGTGTGCCTGGGCATGCTGGGCTTCGAAGCTGGACCAAATGACAACATAAGCCTTAGAAATAGTGCTTTTGTTTTTGCCAACATCATGGCAAACGCATCTTTCTCAAAATGCCAATGTTATGTAAAACCTAGATCCAGACACGCTCATAAATATTCACCAAGTAGATTAGGACACACTATACAAAGCTATAGAATGTTGACCGTGCATTTCATTAGGCTCTAAATAGCCTTGGCCAACACATTTCACTCTTCAAGCACGGAATAGTCAGTCTATAGGCAGGGTTTAGCTACCCATCACTGCATGTCATAGGATACACGGTTAAAAGTGAACTAAGAGTTCAAAAAGCTTCTTTCAAATTTCTTGTTGCCTATAGAGCATTATATTATTTATTTAACATTTTCATGTCCTTTATAATACATGCTTAAAATTTGGAAAATTTATGAAAGACAGACAAACTAGAAAAAAAGCACTGGTAATCCACTATCCAGAAATCATTAATTATTCTTCACACACACACACACACACACACACACACACACACACACACACACACGCACACACACACACGGTTAATGGTATGTAAATGAGATGTAATATTTTGCATTTTCCATCTTAATTTAATATTTCTCATTGCACGCCTTTCTCAGCTATGAAAGACTTTCAGACGTGTTCGTGTGATGCTTGGATTGTTCATGTGGTTGTACCATATTGTTACTTAATTCTTTTTGTGGTGTCAGATAGTAGAGTTTTGGAAAGTTTTGCTGTCACAAATGCTCTTTGATGAGCATTATTTCACAGTAATTTTAATTTTTTCTTTAGATTGGAATCACCAAGATCAAGTGGGAACAGTTCTCAGAAAATTTTACTGTATTCTCTTCCCGACCAACTAAACCTTAAGAGCATCAAATATCTTGCTGGTATATCTTTATAAAAGGGCAAGAAGTACAACATTTAGAAAAAAATGGAAATAATCAGAAAAAAGTGTTTCATTTTGACAGATGTAAATAATTGTGTTTCTTTAGTTGCTAAGTTGACTAAATTTTGAATATGTAAATCTGTTGTTTGGAATTTTCCTGAAAATTCCTTTTCATATCTTCTGCCTACATTTTTCTATTTGTTTGCCCAATTTTATGCCTGATAAAGGGGGCTTTGTTATTGTTTGTTGGACACAAAAACTTTCTTTTTATTACTAGCATTTCTTATAAAGCTCAGCAAGCATTATTTTCTAATGGTAATGTCAACTGAAGTTCCTGGAAGGAGGACGTGGAGACCGATTTTAACTTTACTGACGAACCTGATAATGGAAAGCTTGGAGGAACTGAAGAGAGTAAATGTAATTCTTCCTTGGTTATCTTATAAATTAAATGTAATAAAATAGAAAAACATACATAGGAATTTTTAGGAGAACTCAACAGCAAAATGTTTCTAAAATTAATATGAAACAATAATGTGCCAACCTTTTAAATTCAGAAAGTAAAAACAAAAGTCAGTGGGAGGGGCGAGATCCAGCCCAGCTGAAATCAAGACACATTACAAAATTGCAATTTGCAAAGAATGGTATGGACATGAATAGACCAATGAAAGTGAGACACAAGACACAGAGCAGAGAATGTACTCTTTACAAAAGAACCATTAATATATATATGCATATATATGATTAATCATATGTATATCATTTGGCTGCTATCCCAAACTGATAAGGGGAAGACTTAAGCTCCAAAATGATGCTAGAAAAAAAATGATGGTAGAACAGTTGGCTCTCTGATATAAAAATTAGATCCTCATATCATATTACCAAATAAATTTTGCTAGAGTTCTAAAGGCTAAAACAACAATAACAATGGCAGCTGCAAAACAGGCTCTTCTCTAACAGAGAAGAAAATACAGAATGGTGACCTGCTACATGCAGTTATTATTATTATTATTATCATTGTTATTATTTTGCCTAGACAGTTTCTAATGAACTTTGCTGGTTTTCTGCATACCCTGCGAACACAGAGAACCTTCTAAATTGTAAGACAACAATAGTAACTGTATTCTTTTCTGGTTTTCTTTGCCTGCTTGCACTTGTCCCCTGTCCATCTGGCTCTTTCATCTTGCTTTCTACTACTTGCCCCTGCTCACAGAATCCCAACGGCACAGGGCTCCTTGCTGTTTATTCCTTAAGCCATCCAGGTAGGTTTGCCAATGCGGAGCCAAAAAGCTTCCCTCAGCTTTTCCTTCTGCTTCTGATAGCCTCCTGGACCATTCGCTCCCTTTCTCCCTGTATCTTAGAACATTTATTTTTTTTCTTATTTATTTATTTAGTGGGAATGTGTGTGCACATTTGGAGGTCAGTGGACAAGTTTCTAAAATCAGTTCTCTGCGTTTGCCATCTGGCTTTGAGTATTGAACTCAAGTTTGTCAGGTTTGGCATCAAGGGGCCTTTACCTACTGAGCCGCCTTACTGGCCCTAAAAATTGCATATCTTTCATCTCTGTTTAGCTCTGTGATCCATCTGGAGTTAAGTTTTATGTGTGATGTGAGATAAGATCGGTGATTAATATTTTCCCAAAAGATTGGGTACTTGTGCCAACACCATTGTTGAAAAGATCCCTATATGAGATTAGTTTATCAAAAATCAATTGTCCAAGTTGCTGTGGTTGTGCTTGCTTCACAGAACCCTTTCCCCAAGGTAATCCCAGCATTTGAAAAGTGAAGGCAGGAGGACCACAAGTTTAAGGCTAGCATGTGCTACATAGCAAGACAAACAACAGCTGCAATAATAAACCATTTGTTGAAGATTGGGTGGATTAATTTATGGACCCTTTATTCTGTTCCATTGCCCTATATATTAATTCTTTTGCCAATACCATCCAATTGGTTTTTAATTTTTTGGCAGTCTTAGGGTTTCTATGGCTGTGATGAAACACCGTGACCAAAGCAAGTTGGGGAGGAAAGGATATGTTTCGCTTATGCTTCCACAACACTGTGAATCATTATAGGAAGCCAGAATGGGAACTCAAACAGGACAGGATCCTGGAGTCAGGAGCTGACACAGAGGCCACGGAGGAGAGCAGCATACTGGATTGTGCCTAATGGCTTGCTCAGACTTTCTTATAGAACCCAGGACCATCAGTCCAGAGATGGCACTGCCCACAATGGGCTGGGTCCTCCCCCATCAATTACTAAGAAAACTCTGCCCCCAGAGGCTTGCCTACTGCCCTATCTTATGGAGATATTTTTTCACTTGAGGCTTCCTCCTCTCTAATGACTTTAGCTTGTGTCAAGTTGGCAAAAAACTAGCCAGGATAGTGGCTTTACGTTATGATTTCTAGAGTTCCTATGTAAATACTCTGACTTCATTTTCTTTCTAAGTCCTTTCAATTTTTGTATCAGTTCATTAGTTTCTAAAATCAGGGTTGCTTGGATTTTGATTGTTAGTATATGCATATATACATCAGTGTGGGGGGAAGAATTCATGTTAACAATATTGAGTTTCCTGATCCATGTGTGGTATGCTTTCCCATCCACTTGTGTCACCTTTAATTTTGGTCATCAATGTGCCGTTCTCAGTGTACTTCCACTAGACAATTTGTCAAATTTATCCCTGTTTCATATTTTATACTATTATAAGTATAAATTTATTTTTATGTATGTGAGCATTTTGTGTGGGTATATGTCTGTGCACCACAGAGGCCAGAAGAGGTCATGAAATCCTCTAGGACCAGAATTAGAAGATGGGTAAGAACCCTAACAGTGTGAGACACATTGTTACCTAGGCACTAGAGACCTGAAAGCAGAAAAGAGACACCAAAAGCCTTGCAGGGTAGCACTTGGGAGGTGGGTACAGGATGATCAGGAATTTAAAGTCAGTGTGGACTATACATAGCAAAGCCATGTCTCAAAAAAAAATGCAAAGTTTCAGGACTGGAGGGATGGACCTACAATTAACAGCACTTGCTGGTTTTTCAGAGGACCCAGGTTTAATTCCCAGCACCAATTTGGTTTATAACCATCCGTAACCCCAGTTTGGGGAACCCAACGCTTTCTCCTGGCCTTGAAAGGCACCAGGCCACCACATGGTACTCAGATATACATGCAGGGAAAACACCCACAACTGGGCATGTGACTTGGTGGCAGAGCACTTGCTTAGGCATAAACAATGTCCTGGTTTTCACCCCAAGCACTCAAAAGGACACCACCCATAGCAATGGAAAATCAAAAGGAAGCGTTTGGGATTTTTAAAACATAAAGGCTTGAGGGGAAAGGCCCGGGTGAGTCATGCACTTGAACCTCTGAGGAGGAGTGAGGGCTGATTGGCTGGCACCAGTGTCTTTGAGCTTAAAGGAGGCACGATGAGCTCGTTCTGCAAGTGTTGGGAAGATCAAAATCTTGAATCTACTGCTCCGACTGGCATGAATCACCACCACTGGGGTGAAGTCTTGCCAAACTAATTCTGCTAGCTAGAGGAAGTAAATACAGAAAAGAGTTGACCTTGATTTCTTTTCCAGACCTCTAGACTTCCAGTTTGCTTCTAGACCTTTCCATTGGCAGAATCAGTATAGGGAGAAGGTGGTGGAAGAGAAGTCTGGCTTATAGGGGCTCACCCACAGTTTCACAAAGTGTGATAAGACCGGGCTTGATGTTATGGGAAAGTAGCTTCATAACTGATACACATCTACTTTATGATTTGGGAGGGATAATGTCTTGGTTCCACAAGAGATACCTAGAGTGTGACTTGGTCCATTAGAATGGATTTTGAATCTTAAGAAAATGATATCAAAACTCAGGGAGAGTTGAGTAAATATTTGTGCCTGAAATAGCCATGTTTGAGAGGTCAAAGTTGGAAGTACCCAAAGCGTGGGGACGTGTGGGCCAGTAGTGACACCTGAAGTCTGTTTCCCTTCCATAAGCTGGCCATGCTTCCTATTGACTAGCTTCCCTTGCACCTGTCTAGCTTATAAGCCCACATCAGACTTCTCTTTTAAATATTAGTTAATATGATTCACCAACCCTCAAACACTTCTGGTTTCTTGAGTTCAAACATTGAAGCTTAAAATATCTTGCATGTGAATTTTTAAATCATACTATCTTTATTTACTATTTGAGAATTACATCGGTATACACAATGTACTTTAATCATATCTAACCTCCCCTGTCTCCAGTTCCTCTTAGACACTTTCCATGTCCTCTTTCAAACTCTATGCCTTTTTTCTTTGATAACCCACTCAGTCCACTTGGTGTTGCCCATCTGTGTATGAGTGGGCATCTACTGGAGCAAGGGCCACTTACCAGTGACCAGCTCCCCCCAAAAAGTGATTTTCCTTCCCTCCATAGCCATCAACTGCCAATAGCTCCTCAGCTAGAGGTGGGGGCTTTATGAGCCCTCCCTCATCTAATTCATGTGAATTTTTAGAAGATTTATTTA
>NC_022026.1:50580726-50605145 GCF_000317375.1 Microtus ochrogaster
CTGAGCTCCCCGTCCCAGGCTGGCGCCGCGGGGCCAGAAACTCACCCCAAAGCTAGGTCTCCTGGCGCAGACGATCAGGCCTCTGTGCTGGATGTGCAGGTCGCCAGAAGATTTATTTATTATGTACGCAGTGTTCTGCCTGCATGTATGTCTGCATACCAGAAGGCACCAGATCTCATTATAGATGGTTGTGATCTACAATGTGTTTGCAGGGAATTGAACTGAGGACCTCTGGAAGAGCAGTCAGTGCTATTAACCTCTGAGCCATCTCTCCAGTCCTTCATGTGAATGTTAAGAAATAGCTGAAAGAGGATATTATTAAACATTAATTTTTCTTTTTGTGTTTATGGTATGTGTGCTTGCATTTGTATGCCCATGCATGCAGATGCTAGAGGTTAACCTTGGGCGCCATTCTTCAGGAACTGCACATTTTGTGAAAGGTTAATTATTTTTATTGATTTTATTGAGTTCTACATTTTTCTCTGCTCCCCTCCCTGCCTCTCCCCACCACTTCAACCTTCTCCCATGGTTGCCATAGTCCCAATATACTCAGGAGATCTTATCTTTTTCTACTACCCATGTGGATTAGAGACATATCTCTCTTAGGGTCCTCCTTGTTGTCTAGGTTCTCTGAGATTGTTATTTGTAGCCTGGTTTTCTTTGCTTTATGTTTAAAAACAACTTATGAGTGAGTACATGTGATAACTGTCTTTCTGGGTCTGGGTTACCTCACTCAATATGATGTTTTTTGGATCCATCCATTTGTCTGCAAATTTCAAGATGTTGGTTTTTTTTCTGCTGTGTAGTACTTGGTTGTGTAAATGTACTACATTTTCCTTATCCATTCTTTGCTTGATGGGCATTTAGGTTTCTTCCAGGTTCTGGCTATGACAAAAATGCTGCTATGAACATAGTTGAACATATATCCTTGTGGCACCATTGAGCATCCTTTGGATATATACCCAAAAGTGGTATTGCTGAGTTGTTAGGAAGGTTGTTGCCTAATTTTCTGAGAAATCGCCACACTGACATCCAAAGGGGCTGTACCAGCTTGCATTCCCACCAGCAATGCAGGAGTGTTCCCTTTACCCCACAACCTCTCCAGCATAAGTTGTCATCAGTGTTTTTGATCTTGGTCATTCTTACAGGTGTAAGATGGAATCTCAGAGTTGTTTTGAGTTGGACTCCTTCTCCTTCTTTTATCCCTATTATTCTTAGATTTGGTTTTTTCATGGTATTCCATATTTCCTGGATATTTTGTGTTAAGCTTTTGTTAGATTTAATATGTGAAAGGTTAATTTTGCCAATAATAAAGTTACTAATTCTTTGTGATGAGGTATATATTTTTATGTATTTTTTATTTTTATAATTTGTTTTTCTCAAAAATATGA
Organism: Microtus ochrogaster; assembly: GCF_000317375.1. Classification (NCBI taxonomy): domain Eukaryota; kingdom Metazoa; phylum Chordata; class Mammalia; order Rodentia; family Cricetidae; genus Microtus; species Microtus ochrogaster. Next base: position 50,582,118 of record NC_022026.1, read on the forward strand.
AAAGTTTTCATTTAAAACTCAGATGAAATTACTTTTAAAATCTCGTTAGGTAGAAATCAGGTAAATATCCATATTGTCTTATTCTTTTCTTATACTACAAAAAGACACATGTAACTCAAATTTTTCAGAAAACAATATAGGAAGTAAGGCTTACACCCACTACTTTTGTTCCAAATGACCACTTTTCTCAGCATCTAATTTTCCGGTCCTACTTACCGGTAGTTTTAGATTTGAAGACTTAGCTTTTGAAAGTTGTTCTGAATTTCAAGTGCCTTCTATATATTTTAATAATAATAGGTTTTGGCAAGATATAAAATTTCCATCCAAAACTACAAATAATTTTAAATCTCAAACTCCAACTGTTTCTTTACTCCGGTGTCTTTGTATGGCAGGTGGGGCCCTAAGAATCAGGTTCTGAGAGTTTGCTGTGTGGTGGCAGGGGGTGGTGGTGGTTATTATGTGTGCTTTTGGGGCTCTCACCTGTGAAAAGGAGGAGACAACAGTAGGAGTGGCCAGAGGTGAGAGAAGTGGGGGACAGTGACAACTTAGACCACAGGGAGCTGTGTGACTAAGGTGACCAATCAAATCTGTCAACTGTTGCATCTAAGTGGTCATGAGTTTATGCATCTGTGTTTTCATTTTTCGGCTACCCAGGAAGGAATGTGCTGTAGAGCATAGGAGTCTCTCTAGAGCTGAGAGTGTCCTTGAGAAGCCCGCAGCTGAAGGCTCCATGGCAACAGAATGTCAATAGTGACGACAGTGACCCTGGCATTGAACTCTATGTCCACTCCATGCCCTGCTATTTCAGAAGCATGTTCTATGCATTAGACCTGTGCTGGCCTTGTTTCCATTGCTTTACCCCCACAGTACTCACAGCGCTTGGAGGGATATATTGTGTTTTGCTTTTTACACATGAGGAAACTTGGGTTCTGTTTGTTTTTCCTGATGAAAACCCAGCACGGGGCAATATTTCACATGTGGCCAACTACTTGAAGTAGTCTGCTTGCTATGCAAAGGAAGAAAGCCAGCTCTGTATCAGGGAGTGTCAAAAATCTGGACCGGATATTCTGCTTTTAATTTCCTTATGTGCCTTAAGGTAATCATGCTTCCATGACCTTTTAGATTTTTATATAGTGTGCATATGTATGCGTGTTTAGGCCAGAGGTCAATGTCCATTTTTCAATGTCTCCCTCAACTGTTCTCTACCTTCCCTGCTGAACCTGGAGCTCAGTTATTTGGTTAGCCTGGCTGACCAGCCAAGTCCAGGGATGTGCCTTCCTAGTGCTGGGATTAGCTGCACTTGGCTTCTATGTGGGTGCTAAGAATCTGAACTCAGCTCCTCAAGCTTGTGTGGCAAGCACTTCACATAATTAGTTATCTCACTAACCCTCGTGTATAATTAAAAAAATAGATGGGTCAGCAAGATGGCTCAGCAGGTAGAGGTACTTGCTGCCAAGCCTGATGACCTGAGTTTGACACTCAGGCCCCACAGGGTGAAAGGAGAAAAGTGACACATGCAGGTTGTCCTCTGACCTCCAGACATGTGCCATGGCATGCATGTACCATGCATATAAGATGACTATATGGATTTATAAAAAAGACATACAATTGAAGAAGTAACAGTCGGAGACATGGACGATTCTCAATGGTTGTTTATACTGATGTGATAGGTTTAGGCAGAGTTTATGAAAAAAATGTTATCTGCTCCTCTGATTTGCGCCATAATTGCTTCCCTCCCTCCATAGAATGTCCCATTAGTCAGCAACTGGATGTCCCAGCCACATGGAACACAGAAGTGACTCAATTTGTTATCTGATGAGCTGGAAAAATCAACACTAGCAGAGTGGTGTTTAAGTATCGTTAGGAGGAGCATATAGGAGCCCATTAGAATTTGGAAGCTGCTTCTACTAGAGAACTGTAGTCACAGTTTTCTCACTGAACAGTTAGAAAGTCTGAGGAATGTCTGGAATGACAAAAAAAGCAAGTTGAAATGAAGATATTCCGAGGCAGTATGCGGTGGGATAAAGAGGGTTGCAGTGAAAAATTTAGAACTAGTTCTCGCTTCCATTTACAAAGCTGAGATGAGACTTCTAGGTCTCAGTTTCCTTCTCTGTAAAAGTTCTTCAATGTTTCATCTTTTTATGATCACATAGAAGGAAAGGCAGAATCAAAACATGAAAAAAATATATACTTAAAAGCATAAAATGTCCTATTGCCTAGGCTTTTGGTTTTGTTAGTCAAATAAAACAGAAAGATACCTTTGTTTCGTGTTGAGATTTGATAGAGCCAGGTTTGGTGGGTATATGTATATAATTCCAGCTCTCAGGAGGGGAGGCAGGAGAATTGAGAGTTTGGGGTTAGCCTGGGTTTCACAAAAAATTCAAGGCCAAACTGGTTGAACTATATAGGAAGATCCTGTCTCAAGAAACCAAGGATTGGCAGCAGAATGAGATGGCTCATACTTAAAATCCCAGCAATAGGGAGTCTGAGGAAGGAGAATTGCAGAGAGTTTGAGGGCAGTTAGGTTATAGAGTGAAATTCTGACTCTCAAGCCAACAAACAAACCACCTAAGGGTGAGGATGTAGTTTCGTGGTATAATGTATCATGCACTATTTTCTAGATTTGTCTGTAAACCGAAAATTCTGATAACACAGGGCAGGCTGAGGAACTCCTAGTTCTGATAATTTCTTCTGTTAAATCTTAGAAAGTTGAAAGTTTTGGGCTGGAGAGATGACTCAACTGTTAAGAGCAATGGCCATTCTTCCAGAGGACCTGGGTTCAATTCCCAGCACCCACATGGCAGGCAGCTCACAACTGTTTATAATTCCAGTTCCAGCAGATCCGACACCATCACAGAGACATACACACAGGCAAAATGCCAGTGTACACAAAATAAATAAATCATAAAAAAAGAAGAATGAAAGTTTCCATGTGGCCATCTTTGTACTTGGAAGAGGTAAAGCTGACATTTTCACAATGAAAGAAAGATGCTGGAAAACTTGGAATATTACAGATTATAAATTCCTGGAAATAGTAGTTTGAGGCTTGTGTTTGCTTAAAAGTTTTTTATTGATTCAAATAAACTGATTTAACAATGACAATTCAGTCAGGTAGGTATGCAAGAGGTAGAATTAATTTTAAAACTGTATACAGTGATAAACAGGTACTCTGCTATAATAATTGAAAGGAAATTGAAGCCTTTAATTTCTATTTAGTGCAAATAATGTCAATGAGTTCAGTGAAGCACATTAGCATGGAAGCCCTGCTTCAGAACCACTAGCTCCCAGTTGCCCAGCTTTGTCTGCAGCAAACCACCTGAATGCCCTTGTGTACTAATCTTTACAATTTTGAAATGGAGAAAATATTAGTATACCTATCCTTTGGGGGATAAACGTGCCTGCACAGTGCCTGCGGCAAAAGGGAAGTTCAAAATGTAGAAGACAAACACATCTGAAATGGACACCTTCTCTTTCACAAGTCTATCAAAAAGTGATAGCAATTACCCGGCCCAGAGGAACACAAAATAAGAATATCTGGTGTTTCAGTTAGGGTTTCTATTGCTGTGAAGAGATACCATGACCATGGCAACTCTTATAAAGGAAAACATTTAATGGGGTGGCTTATAGTTTCAGAGATTTAGTCCACTGCCTTCATGGTGGGAAGCATGGTGGCATGCAGGCAGACATGGTCTTGAAGAAGGAGCTGAGAGTACTACAGGAAACAGGAAGTGAACTATCTCACTGGGTGTGGCTTGAGCCTATATGAGACCTTAAAGCCCACCTCCACAGAGACACAATTCTTCCAACAAGGCCACACCTGCTCTAACATGACCACACCTCCTAATAGTGTCACTCCCATGAGCTTATGGGGGCAGTTACATTTAAACTACCACACCTGGAGAATGTGACTAATGTTATCTGCAAACTCAACCATAGATGCTTTAGCAGAATGATGTGGGAGTGATTTCTTATTAATAAAGAAACTGCCTAGACCCATTTGATAGGCCAACCCTTAGGTAGGCGGAGAAAACAGAACAGAAGGCTGGGAGAAAGAAGCTGAGTCAGGGAGTCACCATGATTCTCCCACTCCAGACAGACACAGGTTAAGATCTTTCCTGGTAAACCAGCTCGTGGAGCTACACAGATTATTAGAAATGGGTTAGATCGATATGTAAGAGCTAGCCAATAAGAAACTGAAACTAATGGGCCAAGCAGTGTTTAAAAGAACACAGTTTTCGTGTAATTATTTCGGGGCATAAGCTAGCCATGTGAGGGGCTGGGTGCCAGGGATGCAGCCCTGCTGCTCCTATTAAAACAGCAGAAAACCAAGATTCAAAATTCCTGTTCTAGTGATGATGCCATTTATGCCAGAGTTCAGAAGCTTTATCTCTATTTCCTGGCATTTTAAATATTTCACTAGTTACTATGGTCTTAGAGAATGAATTAACTAAATTTCATCTAGACGCAGGAGTATGGAAATTAGAAATTATCTTTTTTTAAAAAAATATAAAAATCTTAAGTGATAATGTTGTGAGCAGATACACACACAGTGGGCTATTCATGCAATTTTTTTCTCTTATCTTACAAAGAAGGTTAATCAAATGCCCTTTTTGATAAAGAGAGAGAAAGCAGTCCTTGTTTGTGCTTCTTTAAAATGTTTTCCTGGCATTATCAGTTTCTTTGACTCGAATGTGACCTTATCCTGCAGGCAGCAAACGAAACCTTTACAGGTTAATCAGAGAAGTGTGTGTGTGTGTGTGTGTGTGTGTGTGTGTGTGCGCACGCATGCGTGTGTGTGTCTGTGTCTCTGTGTATGGTTTAAACTTATATGGTCACCTTTGAGTGCCAAACTCACAATATTAGCTAAACTAGATATCACTCAATCCTTGCATTTGACTGGATAAACTTTATTATAGGAAAGCTTCCTAGACTCACTTGTTTGCACTTAACACACAATACTTATCAACATGATTAACTTCTCTCACTCTTATCCTCAATGGTTCCTGGCAGATTATAAACACCTACTTTCTTTTAGCCAAGTACATGCACAGAGGGAATTACTGCTGAGAAGGGGAAAGAAAGAAACATAATAAAGGAGACATAAAGACTATAAAAAACCTCCCAGTAAACTGGTACAATTTTGAAGAAAAGCAAAAGTGTTTGTTCTATGCAGAAGAACATAATTGTTAGAGTTCATATTGTTTTCAAATTTTAGGTCAATAAAGCTAAGGTGATGCTTACATGTAGAAACTTTAAGACAGGTCACATATTCTAACACATACCTGTAATCCAACCATGTGGGAAGTAGAGGCAAGAGGACCAGGAGTTAAAGGCCAACCTAGGCTAAATGAGACCATGCCCTGCACAAAAATCCTAGAAAAATAAAAACCCAAGCATCAAAATGAAAATTCAAGGTAGTAATTTAATTTAAAAAGATAATAATCTGAATAAAATGAGAAAATATTTAAAGTCAGGTTTATAAATTTTTGTTCTTTGACAATTTCATACATGAATATAATTCTGATTATTCTTGCCCCATTTCTCTCACTTACTTCCCATTCTTGTCAGTCTCATTTCCTACAGATTTCTTTCCTATATTAACAGCTTTTTGTTTTGTTTTGTGACCCTCTGAGTTTAACCACAACTGTCTGTGTGACTCTAGGTTTGGTACTAACCATTGGCTCCTGGTGAGCTCCCCAGTAAATATACAGCTAACAACATAATCCTCTGTAGCCAATAGTTCAGCAGTAAGGCATAGGGCACACAAGATCTCCTCATCTATAGCTAACTGTAAACAGGGCCAGTGTTTTGCAGGCCAGAAACTAGGAACCATATCTGTGATGAACATATGGTTGCAGTGACTACAACATGTCTACATATACATCATATACATACATATATACATATATATGTATATATATATATATATATACACTTTAAAAGTTCGTATATTTTCAAAGCAAGGAGACCAAACACCATTAAAAACGGGTGGCCCAGGTGATCCAGCCTCTCAGAGTGCTTTTGTTGTAGTTTTCTCAGAGTTCTATAGAGAACAGCTTCAAGGCTGCTGGCTGAGATGGGCCAGCCTCACAGACTTCTTCAGTCAAGACTTCAGATATGCCTTGAACTTTCCCATTGAACAGAGACTGACAACAAATGTTATGACTAGCTTGTCCAGGACTTGACCATTTTCCTAGTTTTCTCAGGATCTCCTAAAGATGCCAATACCCCCAGACAATAGGGTAGATTCTAGAGAACATGCCACCCACATTTCCAAGAGGTGGGGTGAGTGGCTTTTGTTCCTTCAGTGTTTGTCATCATTTAGGGGGGTTGGTTACAAGTTGTTATTGGTCATGGTCAGGAAAAAGCTAAAGAAAGGAGTTATATTCAAGGATCTATTTCTAAAGGTTAAAAATTGGGGATATAATATGGAAATGATGAGATAAAGGGTAGATTGTTACACTTTTGAAGTACGTTTGAACAGTCACTAGTCTCAAACATCTTACATTAGTATGATATTTTTATTTATTTATACAAATTTAAGGTTATTTTGTTATGCTGTATATGTTTCTATTCTTGTATAAAATATTGTACCTATGCAGCACATATAAAAATGTTATGTAAAGTTTTAGTCCTTTATAGCTATTTAAGATAATAAAGAAATACAGGTTAATAGTCATCTATAACAATCAAACTTATAGCCATCTTAGGTATGGTTTCAAGGTCATATAGATATATATTTTAGACAGGTGATCGTCAAACACTTCAAAGACCTATAGAATATGGTATTTAAAATGTTTCAGTAATATAAGGCTTTTCATGATAGTGAGACACATCTGCTCCTGGAAGCATTATTTACTTCCAAAAAGGATGATGGGCATCGAAGAATATGGAGTTTGCTTTCTTTATGGCAAAAGCTAGCCATTTTGCCTCAACTGTTGACAGTGTGCTATACAAACTGGACAAGAAGGACAGAAAAGAAAGCAACTTTGGGACTTTGCCAATACAAGGTAGAACAGTCCTTTGGAACATCCTGCTTCACAGAAAAGCTTGTCAGGTAATCTAGGCCTGTAGGCTGAAGATGGATACCCCAACATTACAGAGAAACTTTAGGTGACTATTCAGGCAGCTAGCTGTTTCTGTCATTTCTTTAGTCTGGAAGTTACCTTTTCTGCACTTCCTGTTTATTCAAGTAATAGTTTATTCTTCTTGGGTCTCTGATGGGGATTAACTATATAGTTATAATTTTCATAGTTTTCCTTATTACCAAATTTAGAAAAGAATCTTACATAAAAGATGTAAAGTATATGAGGTGAGAAACCTACAAGCTTAAATTGTTTATCTAAAAACATGTTTTAAGGTCTAGAAAGATATTTTTAGGATGGTAAAACTAGTTACGACAAAAATGATTAATACAGTTTCTGTGTGGTTATTTGGGTCTAAGCAGTCAGGAATGAATGGGCAGCCTCCACCAACACCATGAGAGAGAGACCATGTCTGACACTACCTGGATGATCTGGAACCAGAGGTTGGATAGCCCAGAGACCTAGGATAGAACTAAACTCAATGAAATGAATCCTAATAATATTCTGCTATACTCATAGATCAGTGCCTTGTCCAGTCCTAATCAGACAGGCTTCCTCTAGCACCTGATGGGAGCAGATTCAGAGATCTACAATCAGACATTAGGCAGAGCTTGGGGACCCCATGGAGGATGGAGAGGAAGGATTGTAGGAGCTAGAGGTGTTGAAGACATAACAAGAAAACCCACAGAATCAGCTAAGCAGGGCTCACAGAGACTCACGTGGCAATCAGGGAGCCTGCATGGGTCTGCACCAGACCTTCTGCATACATGCTGTGGTTCTTTAGGTTGGGGTTTTTGTAGGACTTCTAACAATGGGAATAGTGGTGTCTGATTCTTTTGCCTGCTCTTGGGGCCCTTTTCCTCCTACTAGGTTACCTTGTCTAGCCATATGAGTTTATGTTATATGAGTTATGTCTTATTGTAACTTGTTATGCTGTGTTCATTTGCTATCACTAGGAGGCCTGCTCTTTTCTGAAGGAAAATGGATGGGGAGAAGTCAGTCTGGGGGAAAGGAGAGGTAGGGAGGAGGGTATCGGAGGAGTGGAGAGAGGGGAAACCATGGTCAGAATGTAATGTATGAGAGAATAAAAAAATGGTACCTGAGAGAAAATAGAGACTGACTCAGATTTGCTAAGCTCATGGAGGGCTCTAAAAATATTGTCTTTTCCCAAAATGCTACTTTTTATTTCTTCATGGTCCCTGATAGCTGTGATCTCTCCTGAAAGTCTGCCTAAGGGATTATCTGTTGCATCTGGCTGTCACTACTGAAAACAGTATCTACCAGTACAATTCCTTGCAGACAGGTTTTTTTTTTGGTCATATGATAGAAATGTGCTTTATGTATAAGTCTTCATGGAATGCATACATATTCCAAAATTGTAACTTAATGACTGCATTAGTGTCTTAACTTTGCTCTAACAGATCACTATAAAGTTAGTGCAAGCAAATAACAATTTAATTTTATAGTTCTATAGGTCAGACCTGCATAGTCAATCTCATTGGGATAAAGTAAAAAAAAAAAATCAGCAAAATTGCTTTCTTTCCAGAAGCTTTAGAAAGTCTGTCTTCTTGCTTCTAGCTTCTGCCTTCTTGACAATTTTCCTTCTCATCCTTCCTCCTCCTCCTCCTCCTCCTCCTTCTCCTTCTCCTCCTCCTCCTTCTTCTTGACAGAGTTTCTCTGTGTAACATCTCTGGCTGTCTAGGAACTCACTCTGTAGACCAGGCTAGCCTTGAACTCACAGAGATCCATCTGCCTCTCTCTGGCTCCTGAGTACTGCAATTAAAGGTGTGTACCACCAACACTTGGCTTGATTTCTTCTCATAAAGACCCTGTGATATTACATTTATGGCCCACTCAGACAATTAAAAATAATCTTACCACTTTGAGATTCTTAGTGTAATTACTTATGTAAGGGTCTTTTTGCTATATTAGGTCACATTTTCAGGTTCTTGGGAGTAGTCTGTGGATATATTTAGGGGTCATTAGTTTGCATACATATCACAGTGAATTTTTTAAAATTTTAGTCTAGTAAGATTAGAGCATAATGGGAAAAAAGATGTATTAATAGTGTGTGTGAGGTCTGAGTGAGGGGGGAAGGAGGAAATAAGGAAAAGGCTGCCAGAGAATATATAAGAATTTGTAGAGATTCTGAGTCGTCCCCAGTGGCTGGGTCTGGGGAAGGAATAGAGATATGGCGTTTTAAGATTATTTAATTATTTTTTGAGAATTTCATGTATGAGAATATTGAACTTACATAATTTTCACCCCTCTCTCTGTGTGTTGTGAGATTCTTATATATAAAGTGTTACATTACTTAAGGCAGACTATGAGTTAGAGGCATACTATAATTCCCTAAATCAATTATTTAGCTGAATAAGAGAGATATAACTCAACCCACAAGAAGACAACAATAAGGAAAATGGCTTAAATAGATAAAAACACAAAAGAAGGAACAAGATGAAAGACTTATATACAACTTTATTGGAGGTAAGGATAAATGTAAATCTAAATATATTATTTGAAAGACACATTGTCCAGTGGAACTCTGAAACACAGCATGCCACTGTACACAGAGAGGACCAAGAGAGGAACTCTGAAACACAAGCTGCAACTACACAGACAGGACCAGGAGAGAGGACCAAGAGAGGAACTCTGAAGCACAAGCTGTGACTGTACAGAGTGGGCTAAGACAGCAGCAAACCAAGAGAGCAGGCCAAGAGAGCAGGCCAAGAGAGCAGGCCAAGAGAGCAGGCCAAGAGAGAGGGCCAAGAGAGACCTCAGTGGCTCCCTGAGACACACACAGTGACAGCACAGAGCAGACCAAGAACAGTTTCCAAAGATACAGGCAGTCACTGAAAGGATTGGACCAAGAGGCAAAGACACTTGTGGCACCAATTGAAGACACCAGTGCAAGAATTCATCCAACAACCTAAAAAGCAACATGGTAACACTAGAACCCAGTGGTCACACAACAGGAAGACTTGATCACCCTAACCCAGAAGAAGCAGAGGAAAATGATTTTAAACATAAATTTCTGAGGACAATAGAGACCTTTAAATAGGAAATGAAAAATTCCCTTAAAGAAATGGAGGAAAAGACAAACCAAAAACTGGAAAAAATCAATGAATCTCTCAACGAAAACCAAGGAAAAACAATCACACCTTCTAGGTTTCATGGTTTCCATTGAGAAGTCAGGTGTAATTCTGATAGGTCTGCCTTTATAAGTTACTTGACCTTTTTCCTTTGCAGCTCTTAATATTCTTTTTTTTCTGTATGTTTTGCATTTTGAGTATTATATGGTGAAAGAACATTTTTTTCATACAGTATATTTGGTGTTTTATAAGCTTCTTGTATCCTCAAAGGGATATCTTTCTTTAGGTTGGGAAAGTTTTCTTCTATGATTTTGTTGAATGTATTTTCTGTGCCTTTAAGCTAGAGCTCTTCTCCTTTTTCTATCCCTATTATTCTTAGGTTTGGTCTTTTTACAGTATCCCAGATTTACTAGAAATTTTGTATTAAGAATTTGTTGGATTCAATGGTTTCTTTGACCAATGAATCTATTTCCTCTATAGTATCTTCAATACCTGGGATCCTCTCTTCCATCTCTTGTATTCTGTTGGTTATGCCTGCCTCTGTAGTTCCTGTTCATTTACCCAGATTTTCCATATCCAGAATTCCCTTAGTTTGTGTTTTCTTTATTGCCTCTATTTCAGGCTCCAAGTCTTGAACTGTTTGCTTCAACCAACAACAACAGGAAATAATCAAATTGAGGGCTGAAATCAATAAAATAGAAACAAAGAAAACATAAAAAGAATCAAGGAAACAAAGGGCTGGTTCTTTGAGAAAATCAGCAAGATAGACAAATCCTTATTTAAACTAATCAAAAGGCAGAGAGAGAACATCCACATTAACAAAATCAGAAATGAAAATGGGGACATAACAACAGACACAAAGGAAATCCAGATAATCATTAGGTCATACTACAAAAACCTGTACACCACAAAATTGGAAAATGTAAAAGAAATGGACAATTTTCTGGATAGGTACCACATACAAAAATTAATCAAGATCAGGTGAACAATTTAAATAGACCTATAATCTTCAAGGAAATAGAAGTAGCCATCAAAAACCTCCCAAGCAAAAAAAAAAAAACCCCAAAAAACAAAAAAACACCAAGGGCCAGATGCTTTCAGTTGAGAATTCTACCAGAACTTCAAAGAAGAGCTCCTCAAAGTATTCCACATAATAGAAACAGAAGGAACATTGCCAAACTCTTTTTATGAGTCTACAATTACCCTGATACCAAAACCATGCAAAGACTCAACCAAGAAAGAGAATTACAGACCAATCTCACTTATGAACATAGTTACAAAAATACTCAATAAAATACTGGCAAATTGAATCCAAGAACACATCAAAAAAATCATCCATGATCCACAACCACAATCATGTTGACTTCATCCCAGAGATGCAGGGATGATTCAACATACAAAAACCTATCAATGTAATCCACCATATAAATAAACTGAAAGAAAAAACCATATGATCATCTCATTAGATGCTGAAAAAGCATTTGACAAAATCTAACACCCCTTCATGATAAGGGTCTTAGATCAGGGCTACAAGGAACATATATAAACATAATAAAAGCAATATACAGCAAGCTGATAATCAACATCAACTTAAATGGAGAGAAACTCAAAGCAATTTCACTAAAATTTGGAACAAGACAAAGCTGTACACTCTCTCCACCATATCTGTTCAACATAGTTCTTGAAGTTCTGGCTATAGCAATAAGACAACAAAAGGAGAAATGGGAATTCTAAGTGGAAAGGAAGAAGTCAAACTTTTGCTATTTGTAGATAATATGATAGTATACATAAGTGACCCCAAAAACTCTATTAGGGAACTCCTACAGCTGATAAATACCTTCAGTAATGTGGCAGGATACAAGGTCAATTAAAAAAATCATTAGCTGTCCTATATACAAATGATAAAGAAGCTGAGAAAGAAATCGGAGAAACACCAACCTTCACAATAGCCACAAATAACATAAAATATCTTGGGGTAATACAAATGAAAGAAGTGAAAGATGTATTCAATGAGAACTTTAAGTCTTTAAAGAACGAAATTGAAGAAGATACCAGAAAGCGGAAAGATCTACAATGCTCTTGAATAGGTAGGATCAACATAACAAAAATGGCAATCCTATCAAAAGTAATCTATAGATTCAATGTAATCCCCATCAAAATCCCAATTCTTCAGAGACCTTAAAAGAACAACAATCAACTTCATATGGAAAAACAACAACAAAAAACCCAGGATAGCCAAAACAATCCTGTACAATAAAATAAACTTCTAGAGGCATCACCACCCCTGATATCAAGCTATATTATAGAGCTACAGTAATGAAGACAGCTTTCTATTGGCATAAAAACAGACAGGTTGACAAATGGAATTAAATCGAAGACCTGGATACTAATCCACACACCTATGAACACCTGATTTTTGACAAAGAAGCTAAAATTATACAACGGAAAAAGAAAGTATTTTCAATAAATGGTGCTGGCATAACTGGATGTCAACATGTAGAAGAATGAAAATAGATCGATATCTATCCCCATACACAAAACTCAAGTCCAAATGGATTAAAGACCTCAATATAAATCCGACCACACTGAACCTGATAGAAGAGAAAGTAGGAAGTAGCCTTCAATGCATGGGCACAGGAGATCACTTCCTAAATATAACCCCAGTAGCACAGACACTGAGAGCAACAATAAATAAATGGGACCTACAGAAACTGAGAAGCTTCTGCAAAGCAAAGAACACAGTAAATGAGAATATGAGCAAAGAGGTCAAGACCATGATGGGGAAACCCAATGAAACCGTTTGCCTGAGCTAATGGGAGCTCACTAACTCCAGCTGGACAGGGAAGGAACCAGCATAGGACCAAACTAGACCCTCTGAATGTGGTTGACAGTTGTATGGCTGGAGCAGACTGCAGGGCCACTGGAAGTGGCACCAGAATTTATCCCTACTGCTGGTATTGGCTTTTTGAAACCCATTCTCTTTGGATGGATACCTTGCTCTGCCTAGATATAGTAGGGAGGGCTTTGGACCTTCCCCAAAGCAATGTGCCTTACCCTCTCTGAGGAGTGGATGGGGGGTGGGGTGGGAGGTAGGTGGAAGGAATGGGAGGAGGGGATGGAGAGGGAACAGGGATTGGTATCTGAGGAGTGAATGGGGGTGGGGTGGGAGGTAGGTGGAAGAATGGGAGGAGGGGAGGGAGAGGGAACAGGGATTGGTATGTAAAATGAAAAAAGATAGTTTTTCTTTTTTTAAGAAAATAAAATATATTAAATTTAAAAAAGAAAGATATATAGTCAGATTAGTTTAAAAAGTAAAACTCAACAATGTCAGAAATCTTAAGATGACATCAATTATGTTTGAATTTTTATTACTGTTTGATCACTCCCTTTTAATGTGGATATACATTCTACATATAATTTGAAGTGAACATATTAAATTTCATATTTTATATTAAATTTTACTGATTAAATGAAGTGTAGCTATGTCATAATATTGTGAAATCTGTTACTTTAAAATACTATAATTATTCAGAAATCAAATAGATGAATAAATATACAGATAATAAAAATAGAGATAAAAACAGCGCATTAACTCAATAGCTTTAGTAAATTCAATTTTTTCTTTTTTAAGTCTACAAATATTGAAAATGTGAATAAATATATAAGGCAAAATTCAAAGCTCTTGTTTAACAGCATTCATGTTGTAAAATCTTTAACCCTTACATCATGAAAAGTATAAAGAATACAAAGTTAGGTAAATATTGTTTTAGGGAAAAAAATAAATTACATGAGGATATCTCCTTCCACCAGCCTCAGCTGAAAGCCAGTAATGATTGGCTATTCTAAATTAATTGTTCTATACTATAATGGTAACTTTAAAAATTTTGACTACTGGGATGGCTAGGTGGCTCAGCAGGTAAGGGTGCTTGATGCTAAGCCTACTAACCTAAGTTCCATTCCACTCCCAAGTTAAAGAAAAGAACCGATAGTGCTCTCTCTCTCTCTCTCTCTCTCTCTCTCTCTCTCTCACACACACACACACACACACACACACACACGAAAACAACTTGACTGCTAGGAGTTCTATCTTTTTAATTAATTAATTACCTTTACAAATTTTTAAAAGAAAGCTTTGAATATAGTGAAAGTTGGACTGAAGTCCTGGGTTATTGTAGTATGCCAGTTCATTCAGTTTTAGACAAGTATCATTGGTAATACTTAGATATTTAATATCATCTAAAGCATGCATTGTGTATATATGCATATCTTATTTTATAACCCAAAAGTTATAATATGAACATGAAGCAGTCCGAGTTCTTAATATTTGCATATTGTGGTTTTTTTATATAATTACATGAAATTAAATAATTAAACTCATGGAATCATCAGTTATATCTGCAAAGTTCTTTTGCCTAAATAAGGCAACACTTGCAGGTTTGGGGTATGTGGTAATTTGAAAGAAAGTGGGCCCCATGGGGAGAGGCACCATTAAAAGGTGTGGTTTTGTAGAAGTGTGTCACAGTGAGGGTGGACTTTGAGGTTTCATATATGCTCAAGCCACGCTCAGTATTTCAGTTTACTTCCTATTGCCTTTGGATCAAGATTATTAACTCTCAGCTCCTTCTCCAGCATCATGTTTGCCTGCGTGCTGCCGTGTCTCACCATGGTGATAATGGGCTAAACCTCTGAACTGGAAGCCATCCCAATGAAATGTTTTCTTTTATAAGAGTTACTGTAGTCATGGTGCCTCTTCACAGCAATAGAACAAGGACTAAGATAGGGTATTAGTATTTGGACATATTTATGTATCATTAATTAATGTACCACACTAGTTTTAATTTCATTTTTTATTGGCTACTCAGTTTTCCAGATTTCTGAGTGATTGTAAATGTGCTGACTATTTTGTACAATATATCTTTGACTTCTTATCTGAGAATTTTCTTCTCCAGAAGCCTTATACTAATTTCCACTCTCACACCTAGTATGAGTGTTATTTTCCTAAACCCTTGCAAACTCCAAGTAGTATTAATTTTATAGTCTCTGACAATTTGATAGGCAAAACTGGCATCACATTACTAATTTATCTGTTGGTCTCTTTTTTCTTTTGTGAAATTTCTATTTATGTTCTTTTCCTGTGGTCCAGCTGGTGTTAGTTTTTTCATGCCTATTTACAAGAGTTCTCTGTTTACATAGTAAGGATATTAAAGATAATCAGGATTATGTCTGTTAAAGATGATAGCTCTTGACTTATATTCTCATGCGCTTGCTACTTTTATAGGCTTGCATGGAGTGAGCGGAAGGAGACTGTGAGAATGTTTACTGGGAGTATTATTGGTTGGGAGTACATTAGAATGAGTAGAAATTCAGTTCATCCTCTATACAATCCCAGACTGTTTTTCCTAAACCAATTCTGTCTACATGCTTTCTTTCTGCTCAGAATTGCCCCATGTGTCTTTGTCAGGCATCCACCCAGCACAATTTCATCAACTAAGCATTTAGATTCCTTAATATTTGGGTTCCCAGTATTGTTTTCAAATTGGTACCACCGGGTGCCAGTGATCTGGATCAGTGGGTACAGGCACTTGCTGCAGAGCACGATGACCTGAGTTTGATATTGGGGACTTAGGTAGTAGACAGGGAGAAGCATTGCTAGCAGGTTATCCTCTGCCCTGCACATGCACATGTGCATACAGCCTGAATAAATAAATAGAATAAAATAAATTTTAACAATGTGCTCAACTCAACCCAACATAATTCAACTTCATTTAGAGTAGTCTAATGTTTTATTTATTTATTTATTTATTTATTTATTTTTAGTGTAAGTTGTAACTATATTTCTTATTAACATAATCTATATTTAACACTGTTTTTAATTTGGTTTACTCCTCTTTATAGAAACATATTTATACTATATTGTCTTTCTCATTTTTTTAAGCATATGCAAGTCTAATGTTTTAAGTGTTGAGGATATAGAGATAATGAAATCTCTAGCTTCCAAGAGTTTCACAGATAAAGGAAAATCTGAGCTGGGGATAAATAAAAGGCTTTATTTTATCATACAGTCAAATCTGGAGTGAAACTAGTGCTATCACCTCCTTAATATAGGCATTCAAACGAGCATCCCTGGGGAATAGAGACAGATGACCTGGTTAGAAGAGCGGGCCAGAAAAGACCTCTTTCTTACAAGAAAAGGCTATGACTACAATGTGTCTTGACGGACAATTGTCTATCAAAAACAATCCACGGAGGAGGACTATTTTAAGAAGATGGAAGATCAGGTAAAAAAAATTCCTTTAGGTCTAGTGGAAGTATGAGTGGTAGTCTAAGATATCCTGAGCTAGCCTGTTGCATTAGGGAGCCTAGGTGTTAACTTTAGAGTACTTGAGGCCAGGCATGGGTGACACACCCCTTTAATCCCAGCACTCAGGAGGCAGACACAGGGGGATCTCTGTGAGTTTGAGGCTAGCCTGGTCTACAGAGTGAGTTGCAGTGAGTTTTAGGCCAACAAGGATGACACAGAGAAACCCTTTCTCAACACCCCCCCCACACAATTAATTAATTAAAAAATAGAGGAGTGGAAAGTAATTGAAGTGTGTATTAACAAAGACTGATCTTATCAGGGCAATACTTTAGAAAAACCACCTTGACTGTACCCTGCAGAATGAATCAGAAGCAGGGAGCATTCAAAGTGAACTTATTTCCCTGTGGGCCTGACACAGTTTTGATTTATCCTCATTGCTCTATTATTCTGCCCAGTTTAGCATTTGTCATAAGCTCTCTCTCTCTCTCTCTCTCTCTCTCTCTCTCTCTCTCTCTCTCTCTCTCTCTCCCTCCCTCTTCCCTCCTTCCTTCCCTCCCCCCTCCTTCCCTCCCTCCCACTTTCTCTCTGGTCTTATGTATCCCAGGCTGGTCTCAAACTCATTATGTAACTGAGCGTGAACTTGAACTCCTGATTCTCTTGGCTCTACATTCCAAGTGCTGTGATTAAGAAGTATGTGTCACTGTCTGTTTTTTGCAGCGCTGAGGCTCAAACCCCAGGCGTTGCTCATGCTAGGCAATCATTCTACTAATTGAGCGCTAGCTATCTATTACCCAGACTTCATTTTAAAATTAAGTATTATTATCAGGCATCAGAAAAGTTGGAGCAAGTGGTGGACTTCCATTTGGCACTTCCAGATTCAGCCACAGAGTTGTGGAGTAGTGAGTGAGATCAAGATTCATCAGAGACCTTATTTCATTATGCAGCTACATCTGGAGTAAAGACAGTGCCCTGCTTTTCTTTGCCTGACTTTCTTGTTACATGATAGTTAGAGCTACCTCACAATGAAGGAGAGCCTTCAGACTATTCCTGATAAAGCTAAATATTTCCAACATCGCTGTAGGAGTTGTGTTCTGATCTCAGGCAATGCTGCAAGAAATAATTGAAGCTGTTATTCTCAAGAGCTTCTTTGCGTAGTACTCAGTTACTGTGGCTTTTTTCTCAGCTAGAGTCATATGCAAAGCTCTGTAAGCTGCCTCTTGGTGTATCAGTGGGGAATATGGGACATTATAGGTTAGATGAATATGAAGTGTGTGCAGGAAAGAAATGCGGATCTGGGCTGTTCCAGAAGGTAGAAAGGGAATCTCACTGCTTTAGCTTGCAAAGGTTTTGTCATTTATTGTGCTGCATAAGCCTACATCTATTATTTATTATATTGTTAGCTAATGCTTATTATTTTTGTTTCTGCAATAAACTCTTTGGGCAACAATGAGCCCAAGGGAATAGTCACTAAAAAATTAAATAGATTTTTACCTCTAAAGAACGTTGATGTCAGGTGTCTAACTTGCAGAAAGCATTTGTGGCCATTTATTACCTTCCACAAGGCAATCCAGGTATCAGTAACTACATGGAAAACAGAAGACATGCAGATGCTGATAAAATACTGCTGTCTAGTTCTAAAAGCACTTGCTACTGTACAAGGCCTGCTTGGGGATGGTGATTTGCCATACACATCTGCAGATGGTGTGTTCTAGCTTTATTCCTGACATTGTGGGCCTGGGGCAAGAGGACAAATGAAAGCCCTTATTCCATTAGGTTTAAATATTTACAAGTTATGAATCAAGATAGCAGGCTGTTAAATAAAATATGTCTGTGCTCCTACCTGAACAAAAATACCTTCATTATGACAAAAGTGCATGTTGCTATGGTTTTTTTTTAAAATATGGAATTGGCAAAACTCAAAGATGACTGAACTTAAATATGTCTGAGTGTCTGGATGGGTTGGCAAAGTCTAGACATGTAATGCAAGTAAATTAATATGTGACTCATGAATTACTATGCATTTATTCCATAAAATTCATGTTGTTGAATATGTAGCTCAGTGAATAGAGCAATTGCTCAGTATGCATTGAGGCCTTGCATTTAATCTCTAATAGTCATACCAACAAAAATACAGGCAAAATTTTTCCTTTATTTTATTATTTTAGTAATCTCATTTTTGCACTCAAGATCTTCATGAGATGTGTGTTGGTACTGCCTGCGATTCCAGCTGCGTAAGAGGCTAAGGCAAGTTCCTTGCCACTGTATTCATAGTAGCTAGGAAATGGAAACAACCTAAATGTTCCTCAAGTGATGAATGGAAAATGTAAAAGTGGCACTTGTACATACACAGAGGAATTCTTTTAAGCTGTAAAATGATTTACAGGTTAATGGATGGATCTAGCAGTTATCATACTGAATGAGGTTATCCAGAACCTGAGTTGTTTGCATGCTCTCTCTCTCTCTCTCTCTCTCTCTCTCTCTCTCTCTCTCTCTCTCTCTCTCCCTGTAAGTTGTAACTATATTTCTTATTAACATAATCTATATTTAACACTGTTTTTAATTTGGTTTACTCCTCTTTATAGAAACATATTTATACTATATTGTCTTTCTCATTTTTTTAAGCATATGCAAGTCTAATGTTTTAAGTGTTGAGGATATAGAGATAATGAAATCTCTAGCTTCCAAGAGTTTCACAGATAAAGGAAAATCTGAGCTGGGGATAAATAAAAGGCTTTATTTTATCATACAGCATTTTTGTCTTGGGAGTAGCCAACAGCTGTCTAATTAGATGTAAAGCTTGCTCAGTAACTACTTGTGGTTGGAGAGGCCATGGACCCAGAGGAGAACCTATTCCTGACATTTCCATAGAATCATACAATTTCTAACTATATTCTAAATACTATCCTTATACCCACAGAGAAGGTATGAATCACTTCTCATTAAAGATGATGCTTTTTGTAATAGAGAAAGACTATTATGGAGATCCACAGCTGGTCAAAATGCAGAAAACAAGTGATCATGGGGTGCCAAACTTAAATATAAGTGTGTAATATAAGCCCTACACCTAAGGCTTAGGGGAAAATAATGACAGAAGAGGGACCAGAATGATTTTAAGATACAGAGGACCAGAAAACTCTACCCTTAGGTGAAGAGCTATAGGTAATCAGTGACTGTTGTAGCAATTGAAATTAAAAGGTAAAATATAAAGTACAGTTAATGAATATCATGAAATTTTACAGTCAAAATGAAATAAAAATTGTGATAAAGGATTTTACAAGCCAGGTGCCTGTAATTCAGTTTTCTTCAGGGACAAGCAGCCTGACAGGTTATACAATACCAGGTGGTTAAGGATTGAATGCTGGAGAGAAGGGGGGAAAATGATGTACTCATGAAGGAAATTTTCAAAAAACCCTGAAATTAAAAAGAAGAGCCTAAGGCAAGAAGATCAGTACTTTGAGACCATCCCAGGTGACTTAGTAAGACTGTCTCATAACTAAAACAACAAGGTATGGGGATGTAGTTCACTAATGCAGTACTTGCCTAGCACATGAGCGGCAGTGACTTCAACCTCTAGTACCACTTTAAAAAGATTTTTCATGTAATTTGCATTTTATTAGTGGTAAAGGTCTAAAGGATTATAACAGTAAAATCCATTTATATTCAAAAATGTATGAAATTTGGATATATGTTCATACAGGAATGTAAAGTAAATTTTAAATTTAAGCTAAACAATTTATGATTTTATAAATGGTATAGTTTTAAATATTTAGAAGAAAAAGTATCAATTGAAATTAAAAGGTAAAATATAAATTATAGCTAATGAATATCATGACATTTTACAGTCCAAATGAAATGAAAATTGTTTTAAACAATTTTCTAATCCAGGTGTCTGTAACTCCAGCACTTAAGAGGCTAGGGAAAGGGAGGCAAGAGAATTAGCAGTTCAGCAACGTTCTCTACTGCATATCGAGTTTGAGATCAGACTGTACTTCATGAGACCTTGCCTCAAAAGACAAAGGGGGTGGAGGAAGGGAGGAAAGGAGGAAGAAAGGAAGTAAAGAAACTTGTTGAACATGGCAGCACATGCCTGTAATTCTAGTGTTCAAGATTGGAGGCTGGAGTGTGAGTTCAGGACCAACCTTTGGGCTGCAGGAGAATTAAAGGAAGAAAGGAAAATCAGACAAAACAAAACAAATTATAGATGGAGACCTAGTTATAATTCTAGGGAACAATGCCTACTTTCCTTATTTCTTTTCTATTTTTCTTTTCTTTTCTTTTCTTTTCTTTTTTTTTGGTTTTTCAAGACAGGGTTTCACTGTGTAACCCTGGCTGTCCTAAAACTCACTATGTAGACCAGGCTGGCCTCATACTCACCGTGATCTACCTGCTTTGGCTCCTGTGTATTGGGATTAAAGGCGTGTGCCATCACTGCCTAGTGACTACTTAGTTTCTAATTGACCTGTTTTATAGCCAGATCTGCATATAATTTTAGGCATATGCACATCCAAATAAGTATGCATACATATATGAATTTAAGAGTAATTTGAATTCCTTATTATGTTAAGTTTTGGAACTGCATATGAAATCATTTGTTCCCTTAGAACTGAGGAGTTGGATAAAAAGAAAAGAAGTATGTCCAATAGTAGCAGGAAGTGATACCTGCTTATGTACAGATCTGTTGCAGGCCGGCTCTCTGAAGGCCAGCATCTCACAAGTTAACTTTCTGTTTATCTTTTATAAGTCTCTCCATTGCTTCTTTCCTGTCCTGTAAAATTGCTTCTGTTTCTGATTTTGCTATTAGTGTTTTTGAATGTGGTTGCTTTTTCTGTCTACGGCATCAGGAAAAAGTTCAAAAAATATTAATCTTTTTTTTGGAGACAGGGTCTCGTGTATTCAAGATTGGACTCAAACTCACTGTCCTTAATCTTCTTTCCTCTAGCTCCCATGACCTGAAATAAAGGCACATGCCACTATACCTGATTTATGTGATGCTAGGAATGGACCTAGAGTTTTATGCATGGTAGTCAAGCATTCTACTGATAGAGCTACATTTCCAGCCAAGGTATTAATCTTGAATGTAGACATTTAGGGTGTTTGCCCACTGTCTGTCATCACTGAGACTGATTGTGAGTAGCAGAGCTGTCCATGATTTTTAAAATGCTTTTACCCTTTAGGTATGTCTGTGATCCACAGTGATCTCAGACAGGGTACTCATTGCCCATGTCTTAAGGATATTTACATATGATTTTATACAACATTTATTTTCACTTTCTCTTCAAGCTGGTTTTTTACTCCAGGGTTCTCTTGTCCTAATATAAAAAGTGAAGCAATAGCTCTTGCTGGGTTGGCTCCATCACAAGGTGAGGAAGGTCATGAAGAGTTACCTGATACCAATTTTCTATTAGTGTTATCAGATGCTTCGAATATCATCAGTTCATTTCAAATATAGCTTGATATTTTCGTCTGGTTCGTGTATCTAAATAAAACCTTCAGAGGTTCATTCTGTTCAAGGTATAACATCTGTCATGTAGTAGTAAATTCATTTTTTAAACTTTAGTATTTGGAAATAAAATGACTTATCACAAAGAGGATAGTAGTTCAAATCTAAGTTGTTAAAAATCTAACATCAGAGCCAGAACAATATTCTTAAAAAAAAAAATAACAGAGAACCCTATGGAACTGAGCTATATAAAGAGTCAAGGTGCACACATGATTCATGTTCACTATAAAAAGACAAACTACAATATCCCACCAACCGAAACAGAAGTTGTTATTGTCAAGAATTACAACTGTCTTTAATTATACAATATTAGAGTAACTTAAATGCAAATTTTATGACAAAATTGATGTTGAAACCTGTCATAGTGGTTCATTCCAGTGTATTTTCATCTGAGATAGAAAGATTGCAAGTTCCAGGCCAACTTGAACAAAATGGTGAGATGTGCTTCCACAAACAAAGCAAAACAGAAAACTAATACTAAATGAAGATCTTATTTATTTTGGTTTAGTTTGATTTTCTTTTTGTAATTTTGGGAGGGAGGAGAGAGGGAGAGAGAGAAAATGAAGTCGGGTAGGGAGGAGGGGAAGATCTGGGAGGAGTTGGAGGAGGATAAAACATGTCCAAAATACATTGTCCGCAAAAGTGTTTTAAATAATAAAAAAGATACTTAGCACTTTAGTGCATGCATCATCAAGTGTTTGAGCCTTAAAGAACTACTTTGTTAATCACTCTATGTGTCCTACATTGGCACTGCTGTCTTAGTTAGGGTGTTTATTGCTGCAATGAAGCAAACTCCATGATGAAAAAGCAAGTTGTGGAGGAAGGATTTATCTGGCTGACACTTCACATCATAGTCCATCATTGCAGGAAGCCAGGACAGGAACTCAAACAGAGTAGGAACCTGAAGGCAGGACCTGATGCAGAGGCCATGGATGGGTGCTACTTACTGGGTTGCTTCTCCTGGCTTGCTCAACCTGCTTTTTTTTTTTTTTTTGGTTTTTCAAGACAGGGTTTCTCTGTGGTTTTGGAGCCTGTCCTGGAACTAGCTCT
>NC_022026.1:50605245-50617927 GCF_000317375.1 Microtus ochrogaster
CTAGCTCTGTAGACCAGGCTGGTCTCGAACTCACAGAGATCCGCCTGCCTCTGCCTCCCAAGTGCTGGGATTAAAGGCGTGCGCCACCACCGCTTTTTTATAGAACCCAGGACCACTA
Source organism: Microtus ochrogaster (assembly GCF_000317375.1). Taxonomy (NCBI): domain Eukaryota; kingdom Metazoa; phylum Chordata; class Mammalia; order Rodentia; family Cricetidae; genus Microtus; species Microtus ochrogaster. Next base: position 50,605,364 of record NC_022026.1, read on the forward strand.
GCCCAGGGATGGCACTGCCAACAATGGGCTGGGTCCTCCCCCACCAAGCACTAATTAAGAAAATGCCTTACAGCTGGATCTTATGGAGGCATTTTCTCAATTGAGGCTCCTTTCTCTCTGATGACTCTAGCTTGTATCAAGTTGATGTAAAACTAACCAGATTTTTTTAAAGTCTTCCAGCTTTTGTTGTTTTGATTTCTCAAAAGCATTTGGAAATTTTTAATCAAAGAATTCATTAAAAGTTCATTTGATAATTTTAGAAAAGTGAAATTATTGCAAACAAAGCTTGCAAACAGGAAAGCATTGAGTTTATTTCAGGGGAACTGAAATTAAATGATGAGAGTCCAAATGGTTTCTAAAATCTAATTTTGCAATTCTATAATTGAATGTTGGCATATTTTACTTTGAAGCATCTTTTGATGAAGCTCCTATTTTTAATTGGATAATTTTTTAGTTTGTATCAAAAATAGAATGATTTGAGAGGACTTACAATTTTGCAGTGTTACATTTTTACAAACCATTAGGAAGGATCAAAAGTAGAGACAATTTATTTTAAAATTTTTGTCACATTTAAAGTATTTGTTAAAGAAAGATACTCCTAATAGAAACAAAATGTCACTACTTGAGAAACTATTTGAGCTTATATATCTATATATTTCAACAAAATATAACTTGAAGTATCCTCTAGGTATAGAATTTAGACCATATCAACTAAAGGCAACTTTTTATCAATTAAGATTTGGCTTACCTATCCATCCATAGGTGGTTAGTTGTCACTCAACATGGGTGCCAAGATTTTTTGGAGAAGCACAGGACTGTCTATTTTTAAAAAAGTGCAGGGAAAACTAGATATCTTAGCACAAAACCATGAATTTATCTTCAATACATCACAGCATAGACAAAAAGTAACTCAAAATGAATTGAAGATCTAAATCTAAGAGCCTGACATACATGACCTTGAACTGAGAATAAGTCTCTTAGATATGCTATTAAAAACACAAGTAGCTAAAGAATGAAAATTGAAAACTTTAAAAAGTATTTATATGCGTGTGTATGAGTATAGGTATGCACACGCCATGGCACATGCATGGAGGACATAGGACAATGCCTGGGGATCAGTGCTCTCTTTCCACCATGTGGGCCCTAGGAATCAAATTCAGGTTCTCAGTCTTGATGGCAGGTACTTTTTAACTGCTAAGCCATCTCTCCGGCCTGAAAACAAACAAATTTTAAAACCTTTGTCTATCAAAAGATGTTACCCAGGAAATGAAAAAATAGGGACCTAGCTCAGTTGGTAAAGTACTTGTAGGCATGAGGACCTGTCTTCAGAATCCATATGAAAAGCCAGGTATGGTGAAGAACTTGTAATTCCAGTGCTGGGGAGATAGAAATATGTAGATTTCTTGGGCTTTCTGGTCAGTCAGCATAGCCTACATTATGAGTTCCAGGCCAGTGAGACCGTGTCTTAAAAAATATGTTGGGTGGTACCTGAAAAACAGTACCCAAGCTTGTCTCTGGCTTCCACTTGCATGTGCGCATTTGTGTATCCATATCGACACACCTGCAACCTCCCCCCCACACACACCGACACAGTTGAATAGTCTATAGCTGATCTGTGTGGTGAAAGGCTAAACTTATCCCTTTGTCTCAAGAACAATGGAAATAGTGGGTGGCCATTAATATAAGAACTCATACCTGCCCAAAGTATGAAGAATAAATGGTCTTCATATGGTTGGCCTTAAATGGACAGCTATATTTCCCCCTTCAAGGCTCATGGAGCATTATGAAAGAGGAAATGGAAAGAATGTAAGAGCCAGAGAATAGGGAGATATGTTACAAAAAGGCATCTTCTGGAAACAACATAACTGCTGCACTCCTGAATTTACTGTAGCTGTGGTTATCTGAATAACACTTGTACCAGATTAAGCGTCTCAGCATTTCATCATGGAAGGGAGAGGGGACCCATGAGGTCCCATCCCTCCTGGAGGGACTATTGGTAGCTAATGGTTGTTGAGAGATTTGTGGGCATTATTTTTCTTTAAAACTGCATCCTCTTTATTGTACATACCTTTCATTTCAGAACAAAATAAATAAATGAACAAAACATAATGCACAACACCCAGTCCTACTCTTTGGTGAAGGAGGGGAGACTTTTCTCCCTTAAGACACTAAGGACAGGAGGGAAGAGATAACCTGCAGACATCAGCAGAGAGCTAGGTGGGTCAGAGTCAGCCAAGGCTGCTGGAGAGCCAAAGGGAGAAACATGCAAAGGGCATAGGCTTCCCAGTGGGAAGTCTACTTCCATGTGAAATGACAGTATCCTCATTGTCAAGACCAGCTTCAACAAAAATACACTTACCAGAGTGGGGGCATAGGAATCAGAAATGTTAGTAAAGAATATGAAGACACAAGTAAAAATAATAAAACAGAAACATAGGATAGTATTGGGAGAAAATTCCAACGAATACTGAAATCCCCCGTGTTTAATTTTCCGTACCCTTGTACACCAATACAAAAGGGGGAAGAAGACAAAAGACTTCTTTAACATGATACAAAGGACAACTGGAACGCTCAATTGCTTCAAAACTTTGAGACATCAAGTCATTAGCATTCTGTTGTTTAGGCAGTGAAGTCGCCCTAGACCAAGTATCCTGAAGGCAGCCACTGCCCAGGTTAAACCTCCTAATACAAAAGAAGGCGCAGAAGTATGCTTGCATATCCTAACTGTCAGGGTGGAGTGGATCTACCCATGTGTGCCATCTTAATGTCAAAACAATCAAGTAACCAAATCCTGGGTCAGGAGGTGAAAGCCTGGTTGTTGCCAGCAATTTTGAGCAGCCCCAAACTCTCTGACCTTCAGACAAGGTGGAAATAGGCTCATATTTTTGGGCCTCCACATCACATCATGCAAAAGTGGTGGGATAAACTACACTCAGCTCCTCTACTGTCAATTCATTTTCATTAGGGCCCAGGCCTACTATGATCATTCAGTAGATGTAGGCTTGGGATCCTCCAGGGAGAAGCCAGGGGAAAGTAAAGTGGCTTTAACCAGTAGCACTACTAGGTTCTCTCAGCCTTGCCATTTTGTCTGCCTCTGTCTTTTGCTGCGGACTTTCACACTGGGGTGGTCAGGATGGATCCCTGTATGCTTTTTGACCATTATGTAGCCAGTTGTAGAGTTGTCTTGGAGTGCGTGGGCCTTCATGATCTGCTCCGTGATGACTGTTCTTCTGTAAGTGATTTTTATAATGTAGCATAGTAAAGAGACAAGCTTATTGGGCATTGTCACCTTTTCAACTTTCTTACCAAAGATCTTCATGAGATTTCATAGATTCTCAAAATTTCCCTTGTTCTACTCCATTTTCTTCTCCTTCTCGTCCTCTGGTAGTTACCTGCCCTCCTTGGTCAAAGATACTAGGCTTTCCCCCGTACAACTCCTTGACCTGCTGCATACAGCCCCTGTAAATAGGCTTAGTTATATAAACCACCTCACTGCTCCACTTCTTCATATGCTCCATGAAGGCAGAGTTGGCTATCCAGTCTTTGCTTTCAGTAGTAAGGTAGCAAATGGATTTCTGTGTCTCCTTCATGGGAGATACACGTTTTGATATGAAAGCCATCTCATATCCAGACTGAGAGGTGTGGTAGCCCAGTAGCTCAGAGAAGTATCATTGCCAGTTAGTGGAATCTTCATGGATTCGAAGCTTTAGGTTCTTAGAACGTACCTCACAGAATTTCTTGTATTTCTCTTTGTCTTCTGCCAGCTTAGTGATGAGCTCAAGGCCTTTCTTCCCACTGTTTTTGTAGATGATTTTCAAGGTTTTGTTCTGCTGGGGCATTTCTTGGGGGATGTTCATCCTTGGAGCCACGCATATCACAGATAACGCTGAGATAGTTTGATATTAATTCACCATAGTTGTCCATAATGAACATATGATGGAACAAAGCTTGATGTTCTCAAAGAGGACAACAGAAACTTGCCAAGAGATGATGAACAGTGCCCTGAATTCCAGCTGACCTTCTACAAAGAAGTGTTGGATGGTCAAGTGATTTTCCCAATCACTGGTGTAGCTCTTAAAGAATTCACTATATTCCTCTTCAGTGATACCATCAAGGGTTCTGGTCCAAATGGTCTTGGTCTGGCTCAATTATTCCTGACAAATGTATCTCTCCTTAGTTTTCTTTTTCTTATTTGTGTCAGTATCATCCTTCTCATCTGACCTTCCAGCTCTGGTGCAGGAGAATTGTCTATATTCTGTCAATCATGTTATAAATAAACACTGTTTGGCTAGGCAGGAAATATAGGCAGGAAAACCAGACAGGAAGTAGAAATGATGTAATGAGAACAGGAGAATTCTGAGAAGAAGGAAGTTGATTCCTCCCATTCCTGCCCAGACCACCGAAGAAGCAGGATGTGATCTGCCCCACTGAAAAAAGGTACTGAGCCACATGGCTAACATAAGATCAGAAAAATGGGTTAATCAAGATGTGAGAGTTAGCCAGTGAGAGGCTAGAGGTTATAATTTATGGAGACCTATGTGTGATTTTCTTTGGGGCTAAACAGTTGTGGGGTACTGGGTGGGACAGAAAACCCCAACAACAAGCAGGCCTGGCCATTCATGTTACACAGCTCCAGTCTTGTCTTCTCCTCATCATTCTTATTGTCCTCTTCTTTTTCTTCCTTTGCCTCATTATCGCTGATCTTCTGTCCTTCCTTATCCAAATAAAGAGTGCTAGGACAGCCCATGAACTGTGAGTGCTTCTTAGCCACTCCATTGACTCTCCTATAAGCATTCTGTCTGGTCTTTGGGATGATCACTTTTACATCCTTGCCAATAGGCTCACCGTGACATGCCTGTACAGTGAAGGATCCATCAGCAGAAGACTCAATAGTGTTCATCATCATTGTACTTTGTGATCTCAACTTTCTCTGCCACCAGAGAGGCAGAATGAAATCCAATACTGTCTTTTTTTTGTGAACTTGAAACAAGCTGGGTTTATCTGAAAAGAGGAAAACACAATTGAAAAAATCACTCCGTAAGATTGGCTTGGATACAGCCGGGTGGTGGTGACATATGCCTTTAATCCTGCACTCAGGAGGCAGTCATCCATATCTCTGTGAGTTGGAGGCCAGCCTATTCTTCAGAGTGAGTTCTAGGACAGCCAAGGCTACACAGAGAAACTCTGTCTCAAAAAATAAAAGCCTGGAGGCATGCCTATGGACTCATTTTTCTTTTTTCTTTCTTTTTTCTTCCTTTCTTTCTTCTTCCTTTCTTTCTCTTTCTTCCTCTTTCTTTTTCTCTTTTTATTCCTTTCTTTCTTTCTTTCTTTCTTTCTTTCTTTCTTTCTTTCTTTCTTTCTTTCTTTCTTTCTTTCTTTCTTTCTTTCTTTCTTTGAGAGAGTCTTTCTATGTAGTCCTGGCTGTCCGGAATTCATTATGTAGACCAAGTTCAAGGCTGATCTTGAACTCATTGAGATCCCATCTGCCTCTGCCTCCCAAGTGCTGGGCTTAAAGGGCTGCACCACCATTTCCAGCCATATTTTCTGAGACAGGGTTTCTCTGTATAGCCCTGGCTGTCCTTGAACTCTCTATGTAAACAAAGGTGGCCTCAAACTCATAGACATCCTCCTGATTCTGCCTCCGGAGTGCTGGAATTAAAGATGTGATCCACTCCTCTAGGACATTTTTAAAACTGGTGATTGACATGGGAGGGTCTAGCTCATTACAGGTGGTGCTAACCTGGGCAGGAGGTCCTGGTCTGTGTAAAAAAGCAGACTGAGCAAGTCATAAGGACCAAGCCAGTTAGCAGCATCATTCCATGGCATACACATTAGTTCTTAAGGTTCCTACCTTAAGTTCCTGACCTGACTTTCTGAATGATGGACTATAAACTGTAAAATGAAATTAAGCATTTACTCCCCAAGTTGCTTTTGGTCATGATGTTTTATCACAGCAGTAGAAATCCTAACTAAAACAAACATGAAACTGCTATGTCCTAGAGACATCTGCACCAGCTTGGAGAGCCTCCATGAAAGTTTTGTGCCAGACTGAGCAATGGTTTTCAAATTATCTATGAGGTCAGGCTTGATCATGCCAATACTTGTCTCCACCAAGGTCAGGGTGCATTTCTGAGAGTTGGGATCATGTCAATTTTCAGCTTTTTACCCCTGTGCAACTTGGACAGATCTGTCAGGCTATCACAGCAACTTCTATCCATGATATCAGAAGCATTAGAGATCAATTTCTGAAGGAAGATTTCTTGTTAGAATAGAAAGCATTCATGGTGAGGGACTTACATTGACCAAGTTCCGCCTGAAATTCAAAACTCCTCACCTTCTGGTGGTAAAAATCTCAGGCAGGGGGGTGGGGAGGTGGGGGAAGCATTGCATTAGTCCAGACCAGGGTGGGCCCAGACAGTCTCTGACTTGAATGTTAACACCAAGGATGTTCAGGGTGAAAACTTGACATCATCTCCAACCCTCAGGAGAGTAGGGCCGTGCATCATTTTTTTCAGTGTCTCCAGTAAACTTCTACCCAGGCTTAGGCAAGAAAGCAATTAAGCTCGGTGGTTCATATGTAAAAAGAAAAAAAAGAAACTAGGAGGAGGACTATCTGACAAGGGGTCCAGCAGGAGATTAAATGTGTGTTTGTGGGGGAGTGGTAAGAGAGGGTAATAAAGGTAAAAGGACTAAAATTCATTTTAAATATGCATGAAACTGTCAAATAATACAAATTAAAGCATATTTGTTCTGATCATTTCTAATCTGACATTGTATTGGGGGTCCTAGCTCCAGACCAGAAATAGAAAAAGGGAGAAATAAAATTCTCTTTAAGAACAAATAAAAAGACCATCTATGTAGAAAATACAAAAAAGTCTATCAAAAAGCCACTAAAATGATTAAGTTAGTTTACTACAATTTCACAATACAAGGTCAAATATACACTAGAATGTTGTAGTGATGAACAATTGTGAATTGAAATAATATCATGGATAAATAACATCATTAAAAAACCTATAAAATACTTAAGCATAAATCTGACCAAGGAATTGAGGGAGTCTGCCGCCTGTGTCTATGGTCTTGCCCATGACATCCAGCCACATGGGACTTAGCCTTGGAATATGGTACTACAGGAACCAGTTCCTAGGCTCTGATAAATAGCTCTGCCCCTCCTGGCTCATCATCAGGATATCCTTTTATCTGACAATGCTTGCCTCTCAATACATGTCAGTGGTTGAAATTGGCAGCAGCGCTTATGGAATATTGTATAAGGTCCATGATTTGCACAGTGGCCACTTTATGGCCTTTGAGAGTCCCCAGTAGAGGAGGAGCTTGAGTGGGTTTTGAGGTAGTCTTACTGAGGATGCTGGAAGCATTTGAGCATGCCTATGTTGTCTGGCTGAGGATGTCTATGCTACTTCCTGAACTGACCAAGAGACTAAGGTGACACTAGTGTTTGAGCATATAGACCAAGCCTAAGGACATAGGTGGACAAGACGCCCCCATCAGATTTGCCAGATAAGTTGCCAGATAAGACCTTAAAGATTCACATGTGACAGTTTCTAAGAGGCCTAGATTTCCTTTATGCAAATGGTATAATTCACCAAGATATGAGGTCAGAGAAAAGTCTTGTGACAAGTGGTGGAACGTGCAAGCTGGCTGATTTGGGCCTAGCTGGATTCTATGAGAGAGAGAGAGAGAGAGAGAGAGAGAGAGAGAGAGAGAGAGAGAGAGAGAGAGAGAACCTTCTATCTGTGGTTATTACATTCTAATACCATACTCCCAAAGCTCTGCAGTCCACATATATTCCGTCTGTGGATAAGTGGTATATTAGTTGTATCTTTGCAGAGATGTTTCTTCAAGACCCTCTGTTCTGTAGAAATTCTGAAGCTGACTTGTAGCACAAATAATAATAACCCAGAGACAGATATTGGGGTTCAAACTGAAGATCAGAAATGCAAAGTGGCCCATCACTAGCTCTTACCTCAACCTCAGACCGAAATGGGCAATCCTGTTTCCATGAATCCTCAGGATGAGACTGTTACCCTGAGCTCCTGTCTCCTCCTGTTTTATATTCCTCTTTAGTGCTGAAATTAAAGGTGTGCACCACTGCCACCTGGCCTCTATGGCTAACTAGTGTGACTGCTGGGATTAAAGGTGTGTGCCACCACTGCCTGGCCTGTATGGCTGACTAATTAAATGCTTTCCTTCATAAGAGTTTCCTTCATAGTGCCTCTTCACAGCAATAGAACAGTATATAAAACACCCACTGACTCATCTCTCAAGCCCTATAGTACTCTGGCGGACATAAGGAAGAAGATGGTCCAGATGGAGTGGCTGTTTTCCCTGTTTTCAAGAGACACTTGAAAGGAGAGAACCCCACTGAGGAAGCAATTTCTACCTTCCTCTCAAGATATGGGGACTCTTTCAACTATTTATATAAAATTTGGTGGTGGATAGTCAACTTTCATTTTTATTTGTTTTATTTTTAGCCTCAGAACAGTTCAATATTTTGATTAAAAGGCAGAAATTCCAGAAGCATCTCAAAGCTGTAGGGTCATTTTTGGTACTTTCATTGAGAAAATTAATGGTAAATGATTTTTCCCCTTTAGACCAGTGTCCTAATGCTGCCACACTTTAATACAGTTCCTCATGTTGTGATGACTCCCAACCATAAAATTATTTTCATTGCTACTTAATAACTGTAATTTTGTTATTGTTATGAAAAGTAATGTAAATATCTGTGTTTTTCAATGGTATTAGATGACCCCTGTGAAAGGGGCCTTTGACCCCCAAAGGGGTTATAATCCATGGGTTGACAATGGATGCTCTAGGCAATGACCTCAAGGCCATGGCAGGTCTTTCATACTAGTATTTCTCTAGATAGACAATGAGAAAGGCGGATTCCTTTTTGTAGGGATGTGTTGTGGTATAAAAGAAAATGTGCCCCATAGGCTCAGAGGGAGTGGCACTATTTGAAAGGATTAGGAAGGACCTGTGGCCTTGTTCAAGTGGATGTGGCCTTGTCAGAGGAAGTATGTCATTGGGGGTGGGCTTTGGGGTTTCACAAGCCCAAGCCAGGATCAGTGGTTCTCTCTATTCCTACTGCCTATGGATCTGAATGCATGACTCAGCTTCTTTTCCAGCACCATGTCTGCCTGCATCCCTCCTTACTGCCCACTATACTGATAATGGATTAAACCTCAGAATATTGACTAACACAGGATGTTTCATTTGAGTTACACAAGCATTTGTCTATGCTTCTGCCTGACCCTGCACTTTTAGTTTTGTCAAAGTATAACATATCCCTTCTTTTTAAAGTTCAACTTGATTTCTACTTTTATTGAAATACTTTTTTCACACAACGTATTTTGATCATATTTTCCCCCCTCCCTAACTCCTTGCAGATCTCCCCCACCTCCCTTTCCATACAACTTTATATTCTTTCTCTCTTTCAAAACAAACTAGAAACAAACCCCTAAAGAATGAAAGAATAGAAAAAATCTCACAAAAACACAATAATGAAAACCAAAACAAACACATAAAAGAAGAAAGAAATGAAGAAACAACAAACAAATAAAAGCCAAAAAAAAAGCAAAATGAAATGAAAAAAAAATCCACAAAGAGAACTATGTTCATTTTGTGCTGGTTAACTATTCCTGAGCATGGATGCTTCCTGTGGTATGACTGATATACCCAGTTATCTCCATTGGATAAAACTGATTTCCCCTTTGCCAGTGGATATCAGTTGCAGAGAGTATTTTAAACCTTAAATGTCAGTTCCTCTTTTAGAATCTTATATTCTTGCTCTTTTATTTCTTTTTACCCTGTTAGCAGAGGTGTGGGTGAGTCAGCCCCCAAGTTTTAGCATAGGAGAGCTGTCACCACTGCTCATCTGTCATGTGGTGGCATGGGCAGGGGAGAGATGCCCCCCATCAACACCTGAGGCAGTGGGAGAGTTGGCCCTGGAGACTGGTCCCTACACCATGCCTGGGCAGCACAGTAGAGCTGACCCTGAAGGTGTAGGTGTGGGAAATCTTACCAGGAGGAATGAAAGTAGGAGAACTGGCCCCACCCATTATTCATTGTTGTAAGGGATAAACTCACCAAGACAGTGTAGGAGCGCTCACCGTGGTGGTGAGGGCAGTGGAAAGTTGCAAGCTGACCAACTCTGTAGCTACTCAGGCCTAGGATCAGGGTTATGTGTTGGCCCAGTCCAACATCAACCCCATCTGTGATCAATCGGCTGGAGCATGTTAATGGACTGACCCTGTAGACCCAAAGCTGTAGGATTTCCACAACTCCGGGCAACAGCAGGATAACCAAGAGGAGCTCCAGTGAAGGCCCAACCTCGATAGTGTAGCAGAAACCAGAGGCCTCAGACCAGACCAATGGATAAATGGGTTTACTGAATGGCTCACTGTATCACACTACAGTTTCCATGATAAGATCAATTTTTCCTTTTCTCATTTTTTTTTCTCTTAAATTTTATTTTATTTTTTGGGGGAGGTTGTTAGAGCAAAAGGTGGATACAAAGGGATGGGAAATGAATGGAATGGAGATGCATGATCTGAAAGTCACAAAGAATAAATAAAAGAGAAAAAAATCTGACCAAATAGCTGCAAGATTTTAATGTTTAAAGTAAAACACATTGCTGAAAGATCAAACAAAACATCCAAATAAATAGAGAAATATTCTTATGAATATAAATACAAATATGCATATAACTATTACTATGACAGTGCTCTCTGAGTTAATCTATAGGTTTAATACAATCTCAATCAAAATCCCTGCTAGAAGTTTGGGTTTGCAAGTTGCATCTTAACTTTGTATTCCTATGCAAAAATATAATATCAGCTTTATTGTTAGATGAAAGAACACTGGAAAACATTTATTTTTAGTGTGTGCCAGGTATTGCTTCATGTACTTTGACTGTTTTGATAAATCTAATCCTCTTAACATGCTCCCCCCAGTTTATGGATATGCAAACAAAAGCGCAACGTGTGAATAATTTGTCTGGGCTCATCCGATTTTGAGTCAGAGGGTTTGCCATTGAAACCAAGCAAATGGAATCCAGAGTTGTACTTTTGAGTTATTTGTAATGAATGAATAGTTTTGTATCCATTACCGTTTGGTGCAAACAACCACAAGATCTCAGTGGCAATGATCCTTTAGTATGCATATGTCTGCAATCTGGACAGAGTGGCTGTGCTGGGCTCAGTGGAACAGCTCCAGTTGTAGGCTGAGTTCAGATTTGCTTCATGTATTTCTTATTCTCCTTGAATGACAGGATTAGCCATGACCTATTCTCCTCATGGTAGTAATAGCAAGAAAGACATCTCTGGTGAAACTAAGGCCCACATCAATCTGTCTGTTATTTTCTGCTCTAATTATTCAAATCAAAAGGAAGTAAGTAGAAAAGTGAAGGTTTAGCTGGGTGTGGTGGCCTATGCATAATTCTAGCACTTGGATGGCTGGTGTAGGAGAATTGCAGGTTGGAGGTCAACTAAGGCTACTTAGTAAGTTCCAAGCCAACCTGAGCTACACAGCTACTACCTCAATTAAAAACAAACAAACAAACAAAACCATTACATCCAATCAACAAACATAAAACCCTGCAGCTTTCTTTTCAGATCAAGGAAGCCCCTCTCTGGTGTTCTTATAATGGGGAAGTGACAGTAGAGCCAAGCAGGTGCTCCTGTAGGCAGGTTGCATTAGCGAGGGCAAGAGCAAGAGGAGTGCCATTTCTGTTCAGTTCTGTGATATACATAAGACCTGACAGAATAACAGGGGAGATCAAACTTTGATCTGGATTTGTTCAGGATCTTATGGCGAGGAGCCGTGGCAGAAAGCATCCCTTAGGGGTGGAGAAATATTAGAAGAAATATCAGGACCAAAGAGAGGAATCCTTTGTCCCCTTTAGGGTGTAAGGGCCAGGTTCTGTGCTTTTTGGCATCCCTAACATAGTATTGTTGTCAAGCTGTGTTCAAGAATTATTTGTAGTCAAACCATAAAAGAAATGATTACATTTTTACTATTGAAGAATCTCTATTTTTTTCTCACTTAAATCTCATTTCCTAAGGTTCTGGTTGGCTCAGTAGCAAACACATGTTTGCCTTCTGACAAGTATTTGGGCCATTTGGTCCGGTTGCTTTGAGTTACTCCAATGTAGTCCAGCAAAAACTTGTTTTGCTGGGGCTTATCACTGATTGCAAAACCAAGCCTGACTAAGGAAACTGACAAATTCTGCTTAGGGCTTGTGTACTCTCATGGGCAATTGTGTGTGTGTGTGTGTGTGTGTGTGTGTGTGTGTGTTTCCATGTGCGCTTTGAGCAGAGATTCCACATGAAGAAGAAAGGAAAGATGTTGCCCAGCTGGATTGTTCTGGCAGAACTTCTTCACATAATCCTCTTGGAACTTTCTGCAATGCTTCTTCCCCTTTCTATTTCTTTTCTTTTTTTTTCTTTTTTTTCTTTTTGGTTTTTCGAGACAGGGTTTCTCTGCGGTTTTGGAGCCTGTCCTGGAACTAGCTCTTGTAGACCAGGCTGGTCTTGAACTCACAGA
>NC_022026.1:50618282-50623122 GCF_000317375.1 Microtus ochrogaster
TATATATATATATACGACTAGATATAGAAAGTGTGTTACATACAAAGCATAGAACATTACTCATCCATTAAAAGATTAAAAATCCTGTCATTTGTGACAATATTGGTGAGATTGGAGATTATTATTGTAGTGATACAATCAAGTCACAAGAAAACAAATACCATATTATTATACACATATATGAAGTCTAAAAAGAAAAATCTAATTGTGCAGGTCTCTAGAATAGAATAATCATTGCCAGAGAAGAGGCGAATAGGAGAGGATATGATAAAAATGCTTGATTAATGGCAATTTTGTCATTAAAAATCCATCCATGTTGAGATGTCAACTGATGTTGTTATAGTGTGGGTGTTATTTAGGTGAACATATTGTTAAGCTTTGATGGGTGCCACTATATTTTATATATATATGAAAACATTATCTTGTAGCAGATGTCCTGGTTCTCTGACAATCTTTCTACCCTCTCTTGCATGATATTCTTTGAGCCTTAGGGGTTGTGTTATAGATGTTATCAACTGGGGATAGATACTCCATGCTCAGCATTTCTCTGCATTTTGAGCAGCTGTGTATTTCTGTTGTGGTCTCCATTTGCTACAACAAGGTAAAGAGCCACAGGCAATTAATGGCTACTAAGAGAGGAAGAATCAGTCTTCTCCATGGACGAGCTCCCTGACAGGCTGTCCAGTCTCAAGTAGTCAGCCCTAAACATATACATATGAGCAACACTAAATGGAATTAGCAAGAATTATAAAACATAGGGATGTCCTGGAGGCTTTGAGACACATGGAAATCACTGACAAATTTGGTTTGGATTCCAAGAAAGATGCTAAAGGATGCTATTCTTAGAGTGATCAGGTCAGCTACATGTGTTATAAGGTCAAAAAAAGGTCTCTTCATTGGGGTTTCTAATGCTGTGAAGAGACATCATGACCACAGCAACTCTTATAAAAGAAAACATTTAATTGGGGTTGACTTACAGTTTCAGAGGTTTAGCTCTTTATCTTCCTGGTGGCATGCAGGCAGACTTGGTGCTGGAGAAGGAGGCAAAAGTTCTACATCTTGATTGACAGGCAGCAGAAGCAACTGTGCTACACTGGGCATAGCTTGAGTGCAGGAGACCTCAAAGCCCACACACTCAGTGACATACTTCCTCCAATGAGGCTATACCTACTCCAACAAAGCCACACCTCCTAATAGTGCCACTCCTTATTGGGGACATTTTATGTCAAACCACCACATAAGGGAAGTATAAAAATACAGAAGATGACTCTTTTTTTTATGGTGCCCACCAGGTGGTCATGTCAAGATGAAGCTGAATATCTCTTTCCTAGATACCAGCTGTCAGAAACTCATTAAAGTAGACAATGAAGGCAAGCTTTGCACTTTCTGTGAGAAGCACATGGTCACAGAAGTAGCTGCTGATGCTTTGGGTGAAGAATGGAAGGGTTATGTGTTCTAAATCTGTGGTAGGAACAACAAATGATTTTTTTCATGAACCAAGGTCTCTTGACCCAGAGCAAAGTGCATCTACTTTTGAGTAAGGAGCATTTGTGTGGCTCAAGGAGACCTGGAGAGGAGAAGCACAAGTGAACTGTCCTCACTGAGAGCTTTTACTTATAAATCTGAGTCCAATAAATATCATGGGCGCATTGTGGGTGACAATCTGAGCATTTTCAACTCTGTCACTGTAAAAAAGGAGAGAATGATATTCCTGGCCTGGCAGACTCTATTGTGCCTCAGCAGTTGAGATCTAAAAGAGGAAATGATGTCCACCAATATGTTATCAGAAAGCCCTTAAACAATGAAGGTAAGAAGCCCACCCAAGATTCAGCATCTTGTTACTCCACATGTCCTGCAATGTAAACACCTATGTATTGATCGAAAGAAACAGCACATCAGGAAAAACAAGGAGAAAACTGTAGACAATGCTAAAATTTTAGCCAAGAGAATGAAGGAAATTAAAGAAAAATGCCAGGGACAGATTGCTAAGATATGTAAGCTGTCCTCACTGAGAGCTTTTACTTATAAATCTGAGTCCAATAAAAGTAAAAGCCTTTAAGAGTAACAAATAAATGATTCAGTATTGAAAAAATGGAAGATGATTTTTTTCTCTATGTAAGTAAAATCTAAGAGTAGACAGCAAAATGCTGGTATAATAACTTTTAAAATTATTGGGAATTCATATTCTTTTGTGTTTCTCACGCCATCCTCCTTTGTCTTTATGGTCTAAAATGGTGGCTAGAGTTCCAACAATCACTTCTAGATTCATGGAATGAAATAAAAATGGACAAGGGGAAAGAGGTCACTATTTTATCTTTTAAGAAGGTGTTCTAGAGGCTTCCATATAGGTATATTTATATATCATTGTCGTGATACATTTTTGTAATCCAGCAAACAAAGTTTGCCTGAAGATCAGAGTGCAGAGCTAAGCTACTAGGTAATCATAGAAGTCAGTGGCGGCACACATCTTTAATCCTAGCACTCAGGAGGCAGAGGCAAACAGATCTCTGTGAGTTCAAGGTCACCCTGAGCTACACTAGATTAATCTAGTCTCAGAGGGAAACAGAGCCAGGTGGTGGTGGCTTACACATTTAATCCTAGCACCTGTGATCCCATGCCTTTAATCCCAGCACTAGGGAGGTGGAGACAGGAGCGATATGGCTGAGCAGAGAGGAATAGGAATTGGAAGGAGACAAGAGCTCAGTAAGTACAGTCTGAAGATGCATTCTGAAGCAGTCAGTTAGAGGACACAGCCTGAAGAGGCAGTCTGAGAACAGGATCACCATTTTGGGCTGAGGATTCCGTAGAGGTCAAAGGTCTCTCTAGTAGCTGACCGCTCACTCTGCTTCTCTGAACTCTCAGCTTTTGCCCCTATATCTGACTCTGGTTTTTATTATTAAGAACAATTAGAATTCATGTTACATATCATTGGTTAGAACATATGTTAAACATAGAATAGTGCCAGCACTGTAAAATGTAGTCTTATGGGTGGCTGTGTGTTTACCTGAGAATCAGTTTTATGACAAAGCAAGGCAGATGGTTTTGGAGTAAGTAAGTACAAGTGTCTTTTTTTTTTATCAATAGAACAGAAGACAGATCTCTAGGGAATCATAGCAGAAATGTTATGGTTTTAGGAGTCGAATGAATGGTAGTTTGCTTTCCATTCTGGGTTTCAGTCAATGGTGTATACAGACCACTTTCTCTTTCTTCCAAAACGCACTCAACCTCTTTGTCTCAATGACTCTCTCTCTGCCGTTTGTGTTGTTCAGCATTCATTTCTGCCTGGCCCCAGTGATCCTTTTCTTTAAGGCATGGGCCAGACTCTTAGTTCCACTTCCTATTTCCCACCCTTACCCCAGATTGTGGATCTTGTTTTCTCAGTGATTCGGGAATCAGGTAAATGCATATTAGTTAACTTCACATGGGGTGAACTTTGGACTACGGGGAACACGGTGTAGATGGTGACCAGCTGTGAAAGTCCCCCCACCCCATTTCCCCTCCATGTCGTGGTGCTATTCTGACACACCACTTTGCATATGGCCTGTCTGGAGGTGTCTCGCATGGTTAAGTTGTTGGCTATGTCTCTTTGGGAGTCAGTGCCAGCTCATTTAGACATTATTTTGCCATCCTTCTCTCTTTGCTTCTCTTCTCCCTCCTTCCTGCTGTTCTAGGATTACAGAGGCCTGACATAGAGTAATAGTCAGTAGAGCTATCCCACCCTGGAAGTACCTTTTGAGCACTTCCTTTTGCTCAAAGAAATAATTAGAAGGTGAGCAAGAGCAACTGACCCCCAACTAACCACAGGGAAAGAATAATGGAAAATCCTTAGGAGTAGAAGTAAACTCTGTCCCCAGCCCTATTCAATCTATGGAGAAGGCAGGAAGAGAAGAAGCATAGAGCAATGTTCTTCTATTAGAGGCACGGTGGCTTTGGCCTGTGGTCAACATAGCCCAAGCAAAGAAAGAAGTCACTATGGCTATTCGTCTCCCTTGTCAACACTACTTTAAATTAGTCACCACATTTTCAATTCTGTTCCCTCTTTAGCTCTTTATGCATCCATTACTCTCCAACCCATGACTGCCTTACCTCATTACTTAATTACGTCTTGAGTAAATTAATCTCCCTGCTTTCACCCTTACCTCTTTCCAATTAATCCTCTAAATTAAAAAATTTAGAAAAAAAGGAGTAACTTTTTTTTATTCAAAAACCTGTATTTTTCCTTCAGGCTCTTTTAAAGCTTCCCCGTGGACACTGGGCTATAATCCAAGCTCCTTATATTGAGATTAAGGACTCAAAGTAGTGTAAGACAAGCCTTGGGCCAAAACTTAAGGAGGCACAATTCTCAGGGTGGTTCAAATTCATGGGTGGCACTTGAGAGTGAATGTCACTTCAAATGTTACTTCCTAGGTGGCTTTCTTGCCTATTCTGGTGGCAACACCTTTGTACTGGCCTCTGGTATACTACCTGGCTTCCTCTATGGTTCCTCCTGCCTGGCTTCCTCTATGGTTCCTCCTCCACCCGAGTCCTCATTTGCAACAGTGGACTGCTTTGCAGTCCTTTAAAGTCTTATCACATTGTCTCTCTTACTAGTGGACTCTTCCTGGAGGTTTGAGATAATGACAGAGGGACAGAAACTCACATAATATCATCATCAGACTAAGTCACACACAACAGGAGAAAAGCAGATATGAGTGATCTTTCACCCATTTTACTATAGGAAAGTACATATAAAGCTAAATTTACTATGGTAATATCACTTGTTGTATGATTATGTAGTAATAGGAGCGGCGGGCTGCGTCCTGGCACCCGGCCGCCCACATGGCTAGCTCTACCCGAAATA